>NC_142682.1:11743247-11963247 GCF_964200805.1 Pocillopora damicornis
ATTCAGGCTTCCTCAGTATTCGAACCCACGCTCCCTGAAGACCGATGGCGCTACTTTCAACTGAGCTAAGAAGCCACAGTTGGGAGCAAAGCAAATTTTCGCGGGTTTTCACGCGCAATGGTTTCCAATTCATCATTGGAATTTGGTTGGAAAAGCACTGCGTGATTTGCAAAATAGATCTACCATTACAACGATGTAAATAAAACATTTACAGAACTTTATACCTGAGAGGAACAATAACCATCAGGATGGCCTTTTCGTGCACATGCCAACCGAACAAGAAGGAACCAAAGGCACAAAGAACGAGACAGCGGAGAAATCCAGTGATGCCTGATGGCCTAAACCACACATGCCATAGAGCAGGCTGAAAGAGAAAACGCAACTTTCAATTGAGTATCGAAAGAAACCAATGATTTTGTTTTTCTTTAACTAGCTCTGTGATTGGTCACAAAAAAAATAATAAACTCGCAACACCTTCTCTACCAATCAGAATTAAAACTACACCCAATTTTGACTTGATTACCCGCGTTTTCCCGCGCTTCCAGTGATTGACTTGTTATAACTTTGGAGCAGTTTTCAATTGAGTGTCCAAAGTAATTTAAGATAACACTGGTTTTGCTTTACTTCGCTCTGTGATTGGTCCAGAAACTCGCACCACTCTCTTAACCAATCGGAAACAAAACTAAAACCGATCACGACTTGGTCGCCCGCGTTTTCCCGCGCTTTAGGCAGTTCGATTGTTTTTGTTCTGAGTTCCCATTGGCTTTTCAAGGCATTTCACTTTCTTCTGATTTGCCATAGAGCTTACTTCGGCTTCAGTTTTACAACACTCAACCGAAAAGAGCTCTGTCAACTCCTGGGGAAAATTTTCTTTGTTGTGACTAACAATTACCTTCATCTTTTAACCCCTTCCCTCCTAGATGTGACCAGAAAAAAAAAACATATCCTTACATAGTCGCTACATTTCCAAGTAGAAGAGAGTGTAAAAGGGGGAATACAGAAAATTGACTGCCAATTAGAAGGGGGGTGGTAACAGGTACATTTTATTGTGACAAAACCAAAATCCTCCTAAACCCCCCTCCCCCCCTCCCTCCCGCAATAAAAACTGACTGGTCCCTGTCAACTCACCATCACAGAAAAAAGTGTTAGGATCATTGTGACAACTGGAGGAACTGATGGAAGAATCAAGTGCTCAGACTGACCAACCAAACCACCTGTCATGGAGGCTTTACTTTTCATGGCATCTTTGGGCAAGATTCCTGCTTTTGAACCTAAAATGGCACAAAAATATAATTTATTGTTTTCATACATTGACTACCATTTTTAAGTCTTCTACTGTGTGAGTGATAATGCTCTGATGGAAACATTCTGTTTTGTTGATTGCAAGGAGCAGTACTGGCTCTCTAATAATTGTTTTAAAATTTATCCAAAACATTGCTAAAAATGTAACCTAAGATTTCTGTTTGCAATTAAGAGCCTATTAATGGTTTTGGTAAAACTCTAAAGCAATTCTTTTGCTGATAAAGGTTTTTTTCCATGATTTTATCAAGTTTGTCAATCCTATAAATTTGCACAAATTCATCCAAAATATTGCTAAATATGTAACCTAAGATTTCTGTTTGCTACTGATTAAGAGCCTATTGATGGTTTTGGTAAAAATCTAAGGCAATTCTTTTGGTGGTGATAAAGGTTTTTTCCCAGTGATTTTATCAAGTTTTGTCAACTGTATGTCACGTTATCTAGAAGCTGACAGTACAATCAGATGCTAGATTTTCTTCTGACTTGTGCCAAACACAACTTTACTATTGGCTGATTCAGCAAACAAATGAATAGCTCTGGATGGGCAGAATCACACAATTAATTTGAGGTAAAATTCAGTAATACAAATTGTGAAAAACTTTAAGCTATCTAAACCGTGGCAATCATGTAACATGAAAATTGTGTAGTAGTTTTATTCTGGGGATTGTCAATTTTTGGGTTTTGCAGAGGCACTTTTAAGTGAATCAAGATAACAAAAAAAAAAACAATAACAAGGAAATGTCTGGTAATATTTTTGACTTTCTTAACTCATTGAGTTTCAGCACATGGAAACATCCAACTGAATTTTTCAATCTCATATCTGAACTTCTTAACTCTTAGAACATAATACCAAAACAGTGCCACACAACAATGAAACCACAGAAAACAATTTTCCTGTCCCCTGCTTGGCTGGAGCCCCATTCCCTCAAGTTCCTCAACAGACCAAAATATTCAAAAGCAAATTTTGCAGCATTTTGTTTTGATGGATTCATTTCCTGTGGAATTTATATTATTTTGTAACTGAAGAACAAAGCCTTAAGATCTCCAAAAATACTAAACCAAACCCTGCAAAATTTTTGTGCCAAATGGCAGAGTACCACACACAATATTTGAGACTCAGCTGGAATATTGTATTGATTTTGAACTTTTTGTAAACCATTCAACTCCCATGATCTGATTACTAATTCTCCCCTAGCTGCGGCACATTTCCTTGGAAATAATTTATGAGAATTTGATGTCAGATCAAGATTAAAACTTGTACCTGATGAGTTTGAGTACTCTCATTACCTGTTTGCTGGACGATGTATGGATATTGAAGGAGAAGTTACATTTTAATCACTTCTAAAAGTTGAAGGATTAAGTCATTTACACCTTACCAAAAATAGCAATAGCCTTGTCCAGCGCATTGTACAAAGCCCAGAAATTTGGAGCCCAGTAGGCATGGCATAAACCTCGTTTGAAAGGAAAAAGTCTTGATAGCACCTGAGGTAATTGACCCTATATTAAAAAAAAAATTCAAAAATATCATACACTACAAAAAAGCTAGCTGACAGTTTCTTCTGTCCCTTTTTAACCTGTATGTTCAAATTTTTTCATACCCAGTTTAAGAAGACTTTTTTTTAGCATAAAAAGATTTGTAATGTAGATAATCCTGTTGGTGATAAACTACGTTCACTACTTCTTGTGAGTACTGTAAGAATTGTGAGCATTTACTGCACAATTTAACTTAGTAAGCAGGGGCAGATCAAGGAATTTTTCATTAGAGGGCAGGGGATTAAAAAATTTTTTCACATCATAGCCTAAATTTTAAGATGAAAAATATTACAATCCCCCACCCAACACCATCACCACTGTTTAGGTAATATTCACTGTTAACATAGAGTGGCATTGAAAGAAAACACAATTAATTTTTGTAAGAAATTAATCATAGGAAGTTTATCATTTATAATATTTTGTATGTAACATATTGTTTGTGATGTAGGAGAGTTAATGTATTATATGTAATATATGCACCTAATTATGCAAATTGTTGTCCATAAGAATTGAGAAAACTCAAAAACTTAAACAGCAAACTGCCTGAAGCAAAGAAAAATGAAAACAAATCTTGATTGGTGCAAGATTTGTATCAAATTGGTTTAGAAGGTGCAAGAAGTTTCTTCACAAATCACAGAGCTAAGTAAAGTGCATCAACCAAATCCTACATCATTTTCAAGAATCAACCAAAAACAATACTTGATAACATCTATACTGCACTGTATTGTGCAAGTTTTTTCCAGTTTCTGTAGAATGAATGAGAAAACATGATTCCCATTGACACTGTATCACTAGTGTTACTGCTTCTTTTCTGCAATTGCTAAAATTGCCGCTCATCTGCTAGGATCATGGCTTTATGTGATATCACTATATTGTAAGCCAATTATGAGCATTCACTTAATTGCTTTTTCCATGATCACAATGCTAAAATAAGACTTGGAAGAAGAATACATTTGAAGAGGTCAAAAGAACAAGGGACGAAGGTGCAGGACACACAACAGAGCAAGGCTCCAAATTAGATGTGCGCAGTGAGCCCATGTTCATGCAAATGTTACATAACAACCTAACTTGGTAGAACTAGAAGATTACCACTACTTTGAACTATATGTTATAAGAAACCATACCATGGCTATGAATGGTCCAAATGAAAGACCAAATACAAAGACCACAATGATGCCAAGTCTCATCAACTTCAAAGGGGAAAAATCCCAAATATTTACACCAAAAATTCTCAACTGTTTCTCTGCAAAGTTAAAAAAGAGAATCATTGTCAGCCAAGTCAACTATATTCTTAAATTCTGGTTTTGAAAAGCAAGAGCTAACCTCATAAAGTAGTAATATACTACATATTATATAATACAATATAATATAATATAATATATAATGATATATATATATATATATCATATATAGATATATATAATATATTATATTTGTTATATATATATATCATATATATCATATATCATACATATCATATAGTAGTAATGGTGGTAATAAAGGGGTATAGTTAGGCTTCACCTGTAGGTGTTGGCCTGCAAAAGGGAGTTTTACAGTAGTCCCTTACTTGTATTGGGGGGAAAGTCTGGTTTTCATTTACTGCTGTCAAAACAAACACCTTATTTAAGCCAAAAATGTCTTTTGAGAGAGGCAGCCATTTAAGTGAAGGGTTCCCAACATGACACCTGGTAAGAATTGGAGACATTTCTTTTCCCCCAATTATCATTCAAATTCTAGCAAAGTTAATCTCTCAAAGGCTCTCTGCTCAAGTGAAGCCAAAGCAGACTGACTCTTAGTTTATTCCTTAGATACATGACCAATGCACTGTGGAAAACTGGCCCTTCCAGAAAGGTTTAGATAACAGTGAATGCTTGAATCAGACACTAGGAAAAAAAAGTGTGGCTATAAATATGACAAGGAAGTAGTTAGAGGAAGCTGAACTGTCTCAACCATTTCACCACTAGGACCTCATTAGTAATTTTCCTTACTGTCTGTCATGCAATTCTTACAATTTTACTGCAGAGAATTTGTTATTGGATCAGCTAATAATTCCCTTTTCGATATTCTTCTTCCTTTGTCTTCCTTGTTAGGAGAAATTCTTTCTTGGTTACTCATGGGAGTTAAAGGGTTTATTTCCATAATGGTTTCTTGATAATGAAGCACATCACATACATCATAGGACCTCTCATTTGGCTATGCTTTTGTAAAAATAGGGGTTCTCATTACAGTCAAGTGATTTTATATTTTTAATTTACCTTTCTTTTCAGCTGCAGATGGTTGGAAACAGTAAGATCGCAAAAGGAAAATGAAGTATGCTGGGGCAATGTAGAGAAAGATGTGTTTGAAATTCAGCAGGACTGCAAACCAAAAAGAGCCTTCCAATGCACATCCCTAAAATTATCAATTACCATGTGTGTAAGCATTTGAAATGTGATTGAAATGAGTCACCTGAACTTTACTTTATAGCCAAAACAAATGATCTGAATAAAGTCAAACACTGTTAGTAATAAAATATGTGGTTATTATTCATCGTGGTGTAAGAGAAGAGATGAACTTTATTTGTTTGTCTCAAGATGGAGTCACTTTGCATGTCGATTGTAATATTGCAGTTGAAATGTCACAATCAACATTTAAAAAAAAGACTCCAACATGAGACAAATGAATAAAGTTCATCTCCTAGCAATGTCAAACACTTTTGTATTTTCATCTGTGAAACATTTTTAACAACATAGTGAAATAGCAGAATTCTGACAAATTGAAAAGCAGCCCTATTTCTTACCACGTCCACATGTAAGTGGAAAGGTTACGCTTAAAACTCTCAATTTAGAAAAGTCCCTAAAAGGGGCATAAAAGATCATTTAAATGCTCTTGTTTCACTTTTGAACACTTGCTGAAATTGAGCCATAAACTGAAAGTTGTAATTAAAAACCACACTAGCATTTTCCTCAGGTTGGGCTGGTCAGTAATTATCTAAGGTGGCCCTTGGCAATAGTTTTTTGTTTAAGTGGTCTTCATAGAAAGAAGATTCCAATGCTTTCAATTCATGCAAAATTTTTCCCACATTAATTGAGACATAGGTTGCTGCGGATTTACAAGCAAATTCATGAAAAGTACAGATTTTATTCAGCACAGTCAGAAACAAAAGTAACATATGTATTGAAACCCAGAGGGGGAAGACTCTCCTAGATGGGCTATTATAGTTTATGCTGCTCCAAACAGTACCTTTCTTTTTAGTTGATTTGGTCTTGAAATGCAACCATGGTTTTCAAGGACCACAAGAGCATAATTTCACAATAAATGCAATTGCTTTTTCATCTTCAAAAAAAATTATCAAATAAAGGAGAGGAATCAAAATAAAAAATTCTTGTAACTAATTTACAAGGAAATGTGTAGCATGTAGTGGGGAGAATTAATAATTAGAACTGGGGGATTAAATGGTCAAATTAAGATACAGTTAAGGGAAATACAGTGAACACACCTTCACTGAGAAGAAAATAAAAAACAATGAAATATACCTGCGACAACTTTGTTATAGAGAGAAGCAGAATGCCAAACAAGAACCCATTGTATTGGAAATGAATGTCTGAAAGACGTCAAGGAATTTATGAATCCTTTTGAGTTAGTTACTTTAATACCATATTTGGTCAACATTGAGGTAATTTTGGCAAATCTTAAAAAAGTTGTAGACAAAACATTCCCTACTGTAGCCATGCCCAAAAATTTCAAAAGTGCTTTGAACTTAGTAATGACTACCGCCATCGAAATTTTTGTCTAATTTTGGTTAGTTTAATAGTTTTATGGCCAAATGTAATGCGATCAAATTCAATCATTTCGTATTAAGCAAATTCTCCTTTAAAAAACTATTTTCTTGATTAACTAATCCAATTCGCCCAACTATTCTGTTTTCCTGATGCAGTGAAAGTATCAAAGGATATGATCCACTATCAGAAGACCAAAATTAAAAATGACCAATATAGCCAAGATCAGACAGTTGCGCACAGTAACAGAAGACTTCTTGGCAAGATAGCTACAATACCTAAGGGGGTAAAAAAAAGGAAATAGCAATTAAAAGTAAGCTCACAAACCACCCAGCCCAACCACCCAGAGTAGGTTTCAATCTCCACAGATAGAATGCCACTCCATTGCAGAGTTACTCCTGGTATTTTACCAAGTCTACTCGACAGTTTGCCAATTCTTATTTATACTGTCTTTTGGTAGAAGAGTGGCACTGCAAAAGTGAGATTTCTAGCCCAAGAATAAAACACAAAGTTTGCTCTAGGGTTGGAAACTAAGCCTTCATAGCTGGAGCTCATTATGCTGAACTTTATGCTACAGCGTCCTTCACACAACTCCAGCACACATTACTTTGGAAACAGAGTACCAATTTACTGAGTTGATACAACTTACTCAGCCTTTAGGTAGGCACACCATTTCAGATGAGATCTCATAATTGGAATTGACTCTGAAAAAATGTCTTTGAGCCATAGTTTTATCCACAGAACTTGCATATTTCATGTACACTTGACAAAACACTCACTCACATCATTCTCTCTTGGTATCCTCAGAGTTGAACAATCTGACATGTCCAAACCAGTTTTCAAAGAAAGGCATGGTTTTCACATGCTCTGAAAGGGACCCTAAGCAAACTACAGCAGTAACAGCGATGGCAAGAAAGACATAGCAACACAAAAGATCAAAAGATCAAATGAGTAGTGCATGGTATTTTGTGATACTTGATTGTATATAACTGCATTGATTAAGTCAATTTACTACGTAAAAGCTCTTTTTGAATAATCAGGACAAACTAGCAAAAAACTTGAAAGCATTAAAAGTGACTCACTCCTTCACAGCGTAAGCCAACAGCAGGTCTGTAAACATAACAGATCCTCTTTGGAACAGTACAGTTGGTAGACTTGTATAAGGTAACTTGCTTATAATCACCATCCTAGGATCAACCAAGGCAGCTACTTGTGATAACAAATACTCAAACCAGGCGAATAGCGGCGGATAATCCAGAGTCCACTCTGAAGTTTTCTACAAGTTCCAGAAAAAATAATCAATAATAATGGAGGAGGATGATATTTTGTGGGATCATCACTGCTTGTTACTTTGTGATGCCTTTTGCCAAGATCAAGTTTCCTTTCTTGTATACAGAGGTAACTGGAACATGTTGACTCCTTGAACAAGCATCCCCTTCCAGTGTTCTCCTTTTCAGGCAGTAATTGAAAAAATTTATTTCTTGTAGTATCTCTTATTACCGCCAGACAAATTGAAATTCGGAATAAGTCAACAGGAAAAAGACTGCTCTACCTGCTTGAAAATTTCTTTTAATCTTTCATGCTTGTAATAGAAAAGAAAACTGTCCTACCTTCCTATCAGCAAAAAATTAAAATGGGTGCTTTCTTCCTTCCTCTTCCCTAACTTCCCTGGACAAGTACCGAGATAATTGTAGATGAATGCTACAACCATATTGAATGCTGAGATATCTTTTAAACCAACTGAATATGTACAAAGGTATGATTCAACTGGGATCAAATAAAGACAAATATCTAACCACAAAATAAAACCGAACAACCAAACCAGATAAAACAAAATTACAATCTGTGGTGTATCAAATTCAATGAAAATCTTAGAGAAGACGTAACTCAGTCACTATCAAAAACTTATGTAGACAATAAGAACAAGAAACTATGCACTATATCAACTAAATGACAAGTATTGGCGAACAAAGCAAACGCATTTGGATGAGAGAATACATATTGCATTCATTCGCAAAACACGCAATCTTCCTCTACCAAAAATGTATTTGTTCAAAAATTCTGAACTCAAAATGCAAACTCATTTTTCTGACATGGGTGTCAAGCTGTGGAATGAGTTATTAGCCAGCCTAAGACCTACTAACCAAGAAATCTTTTGGACTAAACTCCATGATATTTCATTTGGCATCCTGGCAGACAAAGACAATTACTTCGATTCTCAAACAAGTATAATAGAAGTAACAAATTGTAAACAATAATATCAAAATTTCCTTTGCGATGTATTTCTTGATAATAAAATTTGTTCAGTTGTAAGTATTTCCCTAAACTGAATCCAGTTTAGTTTAGACAGTTAGCTTAGAGAGTATAGTTAGCTATCTCATGCTTAATTCACCACTGCTTTAGACTGGCTCTGTCTATTTGTGCACCAGCCAATGTAATGTTGATAATCTGAAAATTGAATAAACATGTGTGCCTGATTTATAAAAACTCTAGTTACTACGACAACCATGTAAAGTATTGGTTATGTTTTATCACTGGACTTTCACACCAAACTTGTTTCCACATTAAGTTTTGAAAAATAAATCGATGTATTGTGCTGCTATTAAACTTAAGGATCAACTTTGAATATAAAGACAGCTTATCGTATTTTCTGTATTCAAATAAAGCACTGTGAGAAGAAAAGTGATTATAGCTGCATGTAGCTAATTGCGTGGAAAAAATGATTAAATATCAAGGCCCTCAAATATGTGAACCCTTGGAATAAGCGCATCACACATTGAAATAAGAACTTTGAGTCATAATAAGAGGATTAACATCACCTGATTGAATTTTTGGGACGAACTTTCACAATGCAGACTATTATCATACCCAAATTACCAAATAATGTTTCACAGTTTAGCCATTTAAAGTCAGTTTACCCTTGATAAGCATAAAGTTAGCCAAGAGCAACCAACAAAACAGTAGGTTTTTTGACCCAGTTTATAATCCTGGGCAGAGGAGGTGCTCTGAGATTGGATAACAACTTTATTAAGATCCTAGCTTGCCCTAAACTCTCAGCCAACAAGATCTTATGCTAAATCTTCCATAGGCTATTCAGCAACTTGCCAAAAATATACATTCTTATAAAACGTCATCGTCGGCATTATTACTGCTATCATTATTATTATATTATCCTTGCAATAGTTTTTATCTCTACTATAACTACAATATTAGTGTGACTATCAAGGGTTGCGTGCACATACTATACCTCATAATACCATCTTGACAAGGGCAAACTGTTTGTAATGGCAAGCCAATTTCTGTGCACCTCAAAATCACTGGAATGGCTGCAAAAAATCCATTCAAACAAAACACCACAAAGATATGTCACTTAATTCCACTCCAAATAAATTTAAATGCAACTGAACTCTGATGTTCTCTTTATTTATTATTTCGAATTACATTTTTGAACTGCAGATGGAACAACACAAATTAAAACCTGTAACTTACCATTTGACAAATTTAAGCACCATTAAAAACAGAGCCTAATAAGAAGATTTGATGATAAGCTCTCTTGTAATGTCAACAGGCTCAATATAATGTCGTATTGTTGTCTCGTCACCTCTCATGTTATGTAATCAGACGTTTCTAATTACCTCTCAGACATAAGAATTAAGTGCTAACCTGACACAGACAATATTCTATGCCCCAAACCATTATGTTCAACCGGTGAAAATTGATTTTTACAACTACTGTCATCTGAAGTGCTCGCCAAAACACAGAGAAGATTCGGTATCAAAACGCAAAGATATACTTTTGCAACAGTACTTTGTTTCAAGTTAATCTGTTAATGAGACTATATAAGCAGTTCGCAATGATGTGCGTTGGCTGAGCTGATAACAAAAATATCAGCATTCTTCAAGTCGAATTTAGTTTGATCACATGCAATCTTTGCACTGGTATAAGCAAGATTAAATTAAGCTCTACATTATAAACAATAAATGTCAAAGTGAATGCAAATTATGGCAGCTTAAAGAAGGATCGAAATTAGATGGCCACCCCCTGATAAATTTTAACAGCTGAAATAAAGAATAATAATAACGATTAAGTCGTTTTGCTAATGCTCAAACACAAAGTGATATTTGAAAATAACCTTTACAAGTTTACATATCGATGATCAACATTCAACAAATTGACAATGGTAACGTGAATGGTACTACGCAGGTATCAGGAGAGATTTCAGCAATACAGAGAAAACAAGAAGACTTTTCCACCAGACATCAATTCCTGTCGCTCTTGAAATTGCCGCCATGTTGGATTCCACAGTTTACTGAGCATGCACTTCGAATGCGTCCGCTGTTCACCAGTGTCAAGGAGAGGAGACCCAGGATGTCACGGTTTAAACAGTTAAACGCGCTCTCCAATAGATCATATGGCATGACACCGGACGAAGCATAAACACTCATGGCGAACAAAAAGGTCTCCGTTTCTTCAACTTCCCTCTCCATGACTCTTCCGATTTCGTGCCAGATATGTTTAGGGAAGGTAAGAACCTCGCTGTTAGTGACACTTTATGTCGTGTGATGTTTGTCATTTCGCGCGCGCATGGTCGAAGAATATGTCAGTTCGAATGTACATGATCTAACCTTCCATGTGTGGTTTATATTCAGGTTAGAGAGCCTGTAGTTTGTCCTAACCAACATGTGTTTTGCTCAAACTGTATGGATTTGTGGCTACGAACACACTCATTCTGTCCAACGTGCCGAACGCCGATAACAACGGAGAAGCCTTGCAAGAAAATTCTTGGTAAGAACTTTCGCCAAGCGCCGTGATTCTAGTTGAACTAGCATTGCGCTTTTAGAGAGGGCGACGTTCCAAGGTTAAGTTAGAGGGGAAGTTAAAAGGGAATTATGCTTGACTATTGCTGTCTTCAACGCCGGCCGGGTTACGATGTTTCAAGGACGTAATTACATTCAGGAAATAATGATCGAGCCTTTCTTTGGCCGAAGAAATTCTAGATCTTAATTAGATTCTGAAAGGATGGCGTTTAATTTGTTAACAATTCTTGTGAGCGATTGGAAGATGCTTTGCCTGGTTCATCTGTTGGTTCAGTTGAATCACTAAACGCACAAAACGAGGAAAATTCATCAGGGAGAATAGATTTTGAAGTTGTCCCGGGTAGCAGCGAAACAAAGGAAATGTTTATTTGTGTTCAGGTGTAGTCCCTCAAAACATGATACGGGTATTTTTGCATTTACTCAAAGTTAAGCTCTAAAGTCCTGCCCCTTGACTTGCATGCACAATATGGCTCCGGACTTGTGGGTCAGTGACCGTCTGAGCTAGCACATGCTTTTCATACCTCCTTTGTGTGAACCATCGAACAGACGTGAGCAAGGCAATTTATCAAATGACCTCTGTAACCTGCAATTTATCTGAATCAATTGTGTATTGCGATGTCAATCTAGCTGACCAATGAGGTGCATTGTTTACGTGGCAAAAGCTTTTCAAGGCTCTGGGAGATCGTTTCAATTGGATGGTCCCTCTTATTTTCCTTAACCACAAGCTGTCGGTTTCTGTTGCACAATATGCTATAAAACACTTTGTGATGCCTCAAACCAGACATGAATAAATTAGAATAACAATGATTTAATTGTGCTGTTCCTGTAGCAACTCCGGGTGACCAAGTACTATTTATGTTCTTTTCAGACACTCTCAGACAGTTTTTTACTGTTTGATGAACGTTCTCTTCACAATATTAAATTAAGCTGTGCGTAGTGTTCTTAGAGAAATAATATATTTAGAGAAAGAAAATATTTTGTGTTTTATACTATTTTTCACTAGGAAGTATTGATTTGCCAGTGAGTAATGATGCTGTAACAAGGGCAGACTTAAGACGTACAAGACTTGACTTAATAAGGCAAGAATATGAGGTAAACAAAGAATTACTTGCATGCAAACCGCATGTTTTAATTCCTATGGCCATATAGAAATATCACGCTATCGTGATTTCACTGATTTATATTTACCACCGTTAAGAAAACATGGATGGTGTTTCATGCTTTTTCACATTGGTATACACATGCAATATCCCATTCAATGAAATATCTCAGCTATGTTGTTAGAGGTCATAGCACAGTCACTGTACGTTTTGATGCTAAACACCTATATGTGTCTTTTACAAAGCAGACTTTGATCTGTTATTGTTAGCACTAGCTTGATAGTTAATCTAATAGAAATGCATATTTAAATCAAGTCATCCCGTAAGACACGAGACAGGAAATGCCAAAATCATGGGGTTGAATCAATTTTGGTGATTGTTAAGTTTGATGCCGGAAAACGATTATACACTAAGGAGGGGACCAAGATGTAGTTGTCACGGAAAGACGATGTCGGGTGAAACACCTTTTAATCCTATAATTCTTCTGAACTTAGAGAGTTGGTGTTAGAAGTTCCTTGTGAATTGGTTCAATCTCTTGTAGGTTCCCTTTATTACTACAACAAGTGTTTCCTAAACCTGCAGTACAATATATTTATCCTCAAAGAAACAATGGAAGTATTATCATTTTGTAACTTGTCGCCTTTCACCATCTTTAAAAAGTTTTATTATTGTAATACACAAGCGTAGGCGTCATCTGAAACAACATCCTTTGGCCAAAAATGAATGTAAACCAGTACCAGACAAAATGTCACCCTCTCTACTCTTTTTGATGGAAATCTTTGTGCAGTTTTGAATAATTTGTACTTCAAAAATTAGAAGGGTCATCCCCTAATATGAATGGTATTAACATACCTGCGGCAACATGAGAAGAAAAAAAACATTGTTGTTCTATTACTATTTTAGTTAAAACCCATTGCGTGCCATTGCGATCCAGGGATTCTTTCATTTCTTGTGAGTTACTTCCCTAGCAGGCGTTGGCTTAGTGCCAAGTGATTTAAGATATTACTATTTCTGGTAGTATGCATTCTACATGTGCATGTTAGACAGCGTGTTTTTGTTGTGAGTTGTTTGTCTCATATGACCACTTAAGGGTGACAACCAATTGTTTCCATTAAACCTAGGAGTGTTCTTTTCATTATACTAAATGTTTAATAGCTTGTTGTTTGAACCGTGATGTGGTCACTTGAAAGGTATTACAGTTGAAATTTCAAGGATCTTACGCAGCACTTAAAGTAGCTTTAAGCAGTGCTGATGCTTTTTCTTTGTGTCCAAAACCGTTCTATTATGTTCTGATGCCATCCGCCAATGTTTAATCTATGATTGAAATAGGGTGGTTTCCAAGGAGATTTTAAGCAAGTCGGTATAAAGGTTGTTTGTCCACGACCACAACTCGTGATACCAAAGAAAGATGTTACTTATCTGTCACGAACATTAAGCATATGTGAGATCCCCGCAAGATGTCAAACTTTAGACCATCCAATAGCTTGGTCAGATGCGCTACCAACTTGGCTATAGTGACCTTATTGCACTAAGCCTTTAGTGTACTAGATTCGTATGTGTCTAGCGTCCTGCGTTCTCTTTGAATGTGTGATTTTCAAAGACTCTTTTGTGTTGATAGATTAAAGAAGATGGTAATTTCTGATTTCCATCAATGAACAAAGAAATATGTCGATCAATGTTAATGTGTGTGGGAGTTTGCTATGTTGCTTAGACTGTGTAAATGTCTGATATTAGCATAAGAACGCAATGATGGCAACAGGCAACTAACCAAACAGGAGATTTTAACAGAAAGGACATTAGATTGATGAATGCATGTCAAAACTTTGAAAATCTATCTGCTGTCTTATATATAACAATAGTGAACAATTGCCAAGAGAATAAAAACCGCAAATGGCAGTTTAGTCACGTTGCCGCTTTGAAATCATCACCGCCTTTCACGTGTTATGCCGCAGGGGAAATTTTGAACTGCCAGAGACAGTGAATACATTAAGCCACTGCCAAAATTCACAGAGAGAAGAGAGTTCAGTCCTGATATGATATTTTTCCAGGCGTCGCGGCTGTGACGTCTTTACTCCCCATTATTTCAGGGCGGAGTTTTCAATCTTCTTTTTTTTTTGCTCAATAGGCACCATTCAAGGAATAGACAATTGTGAACACCATAGAGGTTGAAAACAGCTTAATGCACTAAAATTACAACAGACAGCTCTTAGAGGACTTATTAACTGGGACAAAACACCATAACTGGCTTTCATTGACATCCCTTGAGGTGACCATAAGCCTGCTGACAATCTCGTTGCCTCCTTAAGTTGTTGCATTCCTGCACGCAAAATGTATTCTTAGTCTAGCTTGGTCAACTGTTTTGTTGACATCCCTGAAAGTCGCTATCAACCCAATAACAATCAAGTTGCATGCAAGCCTCTTTGTTAATTGCTCTCCTTCACATGCAACTATGACTCAGTATAATTTGGTGAACTGTTTGCATGAGTCTGTATTTTTGCTGTAGAGTAGGGGAACAGTGATAAAAGTTAGGCCCTTGGCCTGCCATTCCAAGATAAGAAGTAAACATGTGCTGCCCTATGTGGTCGCAGAGTTGTTTCTGAAAATTGAGTACCACTGACTCCTGATAACTCACAAATTGATAAAGGTTCAACTTCTGAGAAGTTCCAAGTTATCAAGAGACAAGACCAAATTGCCGGAAATCAGGGTTGAAAGGTGTTTGTTGTATTTTGGTAGATACAATGTATGCTTAAATCAAATTTTATCATCATGAGTGAAAATGGAGCAACACAATCCTCATTAAAATTTTTCCATCTTATGAAGCGTAATTCAAAGTAGTTTGACTAGAGAAGTCCTAGTACTTTTCCAGGGTTCCATGTTCAAGCCTTTTTCAAAGTTGCCATGTGACAACCAAGAATTTTTTAATTGGTCGCCAGAAATGAAAGTTTAATGGCCTAGCCTGCATGAAAATTAAATTTTTGGAGATTCATGAAACATTTCAAGACTTTTACAGGACTAACCATTGAGATAGAGGCAACATTTGCAAGAAAGAATGATGAATAATTAAGAATATTTGAGGAAAATTCTCATGTCAGTTGAACTTTAGACCATAAACACTAGTAACAATGACACAACAGTCTGCTTCTACTGATACATACAAGTGGCCATCTGAATCCTAAAGCAGGAAATTTAGTTATCAAAATTTAAAAAAAAATGGTTGCAGCTTGGAGGATGTGTATTGCAACCTGTTTCAAAGACAGCTTTGTTGAGCTGCTAGTGCTGCATTCATGTGCTTTATATAGTTGCCTCACAAATAATGCAATGATATGGCCTTCTGTGTTTTATCAGTTTTGACTTGTCACAAATTTGTAATATATTACAGTTCAAATTATCTTGGGTAACCATCAGGGATGGAAACCAAAACAACTTCCCATCAGCAGGAAATTAAGTTATTAGGAACAAGCAACAGCTTTTAGTTAATATCAGTCAGAGATAACAAAAAGAGTGAATGCAAGGTCTGTGAGGTGTAGTGGGTCACAAAATAGGCGTTATAATAATAACAATAAATTTAATTTTTACAATATGTATATATTCATTTACATATGCTCTTATGCGCAAAGAGAGAAACAAATATTTGAATGAAACATAAAGTTCTTGAAAATCATAACTGGAAGGAGGCAGACCAGTTGGCTGTTTACACAGCGTGCAGCTGAGGAGATGAACTTGGGGAGGTGGGGGGGACCACGAACAAATGAGTAGCAGGGTGGAGGGCTTGAACCCAGGACCACCAGATTACAAGTCCAATGTCCTAACCAACCCAGCCATACTGCCTCCACAAGAGGCAAATCCCAAAATACAAATTCCTATCATGTAGTTGTATGATGGAAAGTGCTAACGTTCATATTTGAAAGCAAAAGTCTTCTATATTATTGTTTAGGATGAAGTCAAGTCTCTCCAAAACACTGTCGATCGTCTAAAAGCTGAAAACAAGCAACTTCATGAAAAGATGATTGAAAGAGAGCGAACAATGGCATCTATGGATTTCACCAACAGACATCGTGACAAAGATGATGGTGGTACTGGAAAACTAGACATTGACATGTTGGTAAAACTTACCACCAGATTACAAGAAGCAAGCTACACTTATGAAAATCTGCGAGGTGATATGGACAAAATTAAAGAGGTACTTTAACAGTGCCATTACTGTTCCCATGGTTACTTAAAGAAAGCTTACCAGTGGCATAATAGTAAGGAGAGTGATTCCAACTAAACTCAACTATACCCATCATTACCCAGAACTGAATTTTTTATTGGTATTGGAGCAACTGATAGTCCCAAAATTGATGTTTTTCTTTATTCTCATCCTATAACTGCTCCATATTGTATTGATGTTGTGAGGAGAAATTCTGTTTTGGTCACTCATTGGAGTTACAGGATTAAAGGCAAAATAATATACACCATTAATGCACATTAAGCTTACTTTACAGCACACCAGTATGACCAAAAGTTACTAACACCATAGGAATTGCAAAAGTAACAGACCAATGCATGCATGCTGTTCAGAAAATGTATCACATACATAGTTATGTTTTAGTAACCACAGAAACAAAACTGTTAGTTTGTACATGTTGTGATCAATGGTTATGATTATTTGTCAATCAGGTTTAGAAGTTAGGATCTGTCATCATATAGTTTTACCGTTTTACACTCTCTGCATTTGCCTGTCAGCTTATAAACTTAGTTGATAACAACTTGTGTGGTGTGTCAGTTTGAGAACCAGGAGGATGAAATTAAGACACACTTTGTGTCTTAAGCTGATCACTTAAGGGGAGGCTAAGTGATGTTTAACAGAAATTGTGGACTATTGTACAATGAAATATTTGCTGTTATTAACCCTTAAACTCCCATGAGTGACCAAGACAGAATTTCTCCTTACAATATCAATACAATATCAAGCAGACAAGTGATGAGAAAAAAGAAAAAATATCAATTAGGGGAGTTGATCCAACACCAAATTCTCCCAACTAACATCAAAAGAATTGTACAGTAGACAGTAAGGACAATTGGGAGTTAAAGGGTTAAGGTCACTAATTAGTCTTGTGATTATTGTTCAATCAAGTTTGCAAGATAAGATCCTGTCGCCTTTTGGCTTTATCCTTTAACCCTTTACACCCTAACATCAGTTTTCATATTCTCCCTACTGTTCTCTATACATTTCCTGAGGTACTGATAAGGAGAATTTGTCAAACAACCTGGAGTTTCTTTAGTTGGTGGTCATTTCCTTCATTCTCATGACCTTACTGTTTTATTCAGGGGTGATATTGTAAGGAGAATCTAGATGCTTGTTACTCTTTGGGGTTCAAGGGTTAATAATTCCTGCCTCTCCTCATTGCAGACATAGTTAAAATTAACCTTTTCTCACACAAGGTTTCATCAGTATTTCTCATTACTGCCTGCCATACAATTCTTAAGATGGTAATCTGGAGAATTTAGTTTTGGATTAACTAATAAGCCCCTAATTTATAGTTTTATAATCAATCCTTTGTTCTCATCAATTGCTTGTCTGATATTATTTTGTTATTGCAAGGAGAAATTATGTCTTGGTTTCTTCTGGTTGTTAACTACATTTGAAAGTGAAAGTGCAGCCCCAAAGTGTTAGAGGGTCTGATTAATTAATTAATTTTATTTCATTATTTGTTTTGCTTTCAAGGGTGGTCTTGAAGAGAAAGTATTTAAATTAATTACCTTCTCTACAAAACCACGTTAACACTTGTAAATATGATGTATAAGAATTACTGGTAAATGCACAAAACCTGAGTAGATCATGAAAAATTCACCTAATATTAAACCTCAACAATTTCTTTCTCAGGATAACAAGAGATTACAGGAAGAAAATAGGACTCTAGTCAGGGAAAATTCACGTCTCAAAGAAGAACCCAAATTTTCAAAGTCTCCTCAGAGGTAAGTAATAAATGAATGAACTATGATTAAGGCTATTTGTGCTTTTAATTATCAACCTTTTAACCCCCAGGTTCTGATTCTTAATTCTCCCTTCTGGCTGCTACATGTTTCCTTGTAAATTAGTTACAAGAATTTGGAGTAAGATTTAGATAACAACTTCTACCTGATAAGTTTGAGTATTCTCATTACCTGCTTGCTGAATAATGTATGGATATTATAGGGAGAAGTTTCATTTTAGTCACTACTTGTAGGTAAAAGGTTAATATTTGTTAGAATGCTATATTTGATCATTTGAAAGTTGAGCATATTTTTTCACAAACTAACATGTGATCTGTAATTGTAGGAAAAATCAAAGTTGGGTGATAATTTTCCAAAACTAGATTGATGTGAATTTACTTTTGTCTAGGAATTATGATAATTTGTCAACATAAATAAGAACAGAACAAATAAATTTGAAACTTTTGACCTAAATTTGTTTGAAATATAACATCCCCATGGGCAAAACTTAATCTCCAGCTGATTATGTGTAATTATGATTTAGACAATAAATTTTAGAGATATATTTCATTTTTCCTTCTGTAATTAAAGAGATGTGCCTATATTGATGAATGTTACGTGATACTCTTCATATTATCACTGACCTTAATGAACACGTCACTTTTTAGTAATGCTGTAAATAATTGTAAATTGTGTCCTTAACCCTTTAACTCCCAAATCAAATTTGTAATTCTCTTTACTGTCAACCATACAATTCGTATAAAGTAAGTTCAGAGAATTAAGTATTAAATCAACCAATTATCCCCAAATTGATATTTTTCTTAGTTTATTCTCATCACTTATCTGGTTGATATTGTATTGATATTGTAAGGAGAAATTCTGTCTTGGTCACTCACCCACTTCACCATGTAACATTTGCTTAACAAGAATGGCTCAGAAATCAAGATTGGTAATCAATAAGCCTTAGGTTATCAGATTAAAGGACTTAAAATTCTGCCCCACTGAGAATAATTTCAAGACTAGAGGTAAATTACCCCATTGCACAAAGTAACATTTGCCTATCAAAAATTGCTTAGAAATTAAGACTGCAAATGAATATGGTTACCGTATTTCCTCAAATAAGCACCACAGCATTTATTTAATGGTTTGGCCAAAAGGAGGGGTACTTATTGGAAGGAGGATGCTTAATTGAGTTACCAATTAATCATAACTGTTACTATTTCCAGAAACAACAAATACGTTTAGGACAAATATGTGCAGAAGAGATAATGTCTAAGTAAAAAAATTCCTCAACTTTGGAAATTCCACAACTCTCTTAGGATAAGTGTTTGTTGCTTTGGTTATTGTGATCAATTCTGTGATTGGTGGACTTGACTGAAAGGACTAGGTTTGATTGGCTACTTCTGCTGTCTGATAACAGGTGTCCGGTTACAACCCTACAGAATGATTAGTGAAAAATAAAGCAGCTACTGCAGCAATCACATTTGAGGAAATTGTAATGGTTATGATTAATGCTAAATACTCAAAAAGTATTCTGTGCAGGGTAATACCAAAGTGTTTGATAGTTATTTTGAGACCCTGATTTTATTTAGACAAATGACACATTTGCTGTGGCAAACTCAATAGGTACAGTTTTCTTATATGTAGAATCTTTGGATTTTTAAATTTTCAATGTCTCTGCAATAATTAGTTCTATAAAGACAGAAAATTTCTTTTAGTTTAAGATTATGAAAGTTATGTCAATTAACAACAAGTCTTAGCTGAAGTTAAAACTAATATCAAATGGCAAAATTGACAATTGTCTGGTATGTTCAACTCCCCAAAATAACTTTAAACTTCTCTTAAAGTCAGAAGTTTCAACTTGTGATTTGCTTCTGCTTGGTACTAGAGAGATTGGCATCTATAACTTGTAAAGACCAATTCTGATAACCTGAACCCTTGCTAACTCAAACCTCTCACTAACTCAAACCAAAGCCTATTCCACCCTAATTTTGTCATACAGTTACTGTGGTTTTACCCTTAGTAACTTGAACCCTTAATAATTCCAACTTCCTGCTAACTCAAACCAAAACTGATTTCCCCTGGATTTCTGTCATATATATTACTACAATTTTACCCCAGATAACTCAAACCACCCGCTAACTGGAAGCAAGTTTTGTTTCCCTTTAGGTGTATTCTCCACATATTCTAAGCCTTAATAACTCAAACTATGTCTAACCACC
This sequence comes from Pocillopora damicornis, assembly GCF_964200805.1. NCBI lineage: Eukaryota > Metazoa > Cnidaria > Anthozoa > Scleractinia > Pocilloporidae > Pocillopora > Pocillopora damicornis. The sequence goes on from NC_142682.1 coordinate 11,763,932, forward strand.
TCTGTAGTAGTTTTAGTGTTACATTTTCACTCGACTTCTCTATAGTTAAATGTATACTGTCTAAACATAGTATACAGTAAATACAGTTCTCCCTTATTTCTGGTCCTTTGCTTGAACTCCTGATAACTCAGACCTTTTTCAATTTCCCTTGAAGGTTTGAGGTATTGGGATTGTACCCTTAAGATTATTTTCTTGAAGGGTTAATAAGAACAATCTGCTAATTCACAGCAGTTTTCAGGTTGAAATTATTTTAGTGCAAACTGAAAATGCAGCAATTCCTGTTATATATTCTGTACATTTACAATTATTTCTCAGAGGGAGATCTTCCATATTGATGGCCATCTAAATTGATAGTCAGAGTAAACAGTAGTACCTACTGTCAGAGTAAACATTAGTCCTTACTAGTCCCCAATATTATTCTGGAGAATGCCTGGTTGGATACCACCAGTATTTAATTTCAGACATGATAGGACCAGTGATAAAGGAATTGAATTAGTTGATTAGACCTATTGAACTGGACTGTCTCAGTCATAAGATGATGTTCATTAGTATGTAATGCTTTTTTCACAAACTGATTGGCTGGTTCAGACATGATGAGCTAGTACTTTTCATCTCTGAGCAGCTCAAGGGACAAAACAACGCGTCAACAATTTAGTTCCAGACCATTCTCTGGTATATTGAAATATGATAAAATAATTTTTTTAGTTTCTGTGTGGTTTACATTAAAACAATAATTTACCACAGTGTCAGCAAAGGTGGTGGATATTTGCTTTGCTGCTTCAGGGCTTGGTAAATATTTACCACTATTGACCTCCATTTCTGTGAATAATTTTTCACCATCAACTAACTTTCAACCCTCCTTATTCCCAAAGTCCTATCTCTTCTTCCCTTGAGAAAGGACAGTGGTTGTGGCTGGCCGCATGTCTTCCAGAATTTTGGTCATTTAACAAAAAAAACAAAAAAACAAAAATAGAGGGAGGGGGTCATGGACACCATGCATGCTTGATCGGAGGCTTTTTTTAGAAAAATTAATGTATGTTGTTGTTTCTACTTAAGGTACAGTCATTACACAATGGCTGGTCTTCAGACAAAGGTGGGTCAGTATGAACGTGAGGTTCAACAGCTTAGAAGAGCACTTCGAAGGAGTGACACTTATATAGAGGATTTAACAAACAAGCTGGAGTCATCCTCAGGGCCAGCTTCCTCCAAACTTAAAAGAGCACATCTTAGAACTAGCCCTGTACCATCTTCATGTACAATAACAAGTCTCGCAGATGACCAAGATCCATCAGAGAAGAGTAAAAGTAATAAAAGCTCAGATGTTATTGATGTTGAGAACCCCAGTCCACCTGAAGATGCAAGTCCTCTTGTTGACAGTAGTCTAAAGAAAAAGATTTCAACTGCAAGTGATAATGAAAATATCACTTCCAATGGTCACTCCCCCATCCTAGCACCAGTTAGCAGTGAAAGGTTCTCCTTAGATAATACTACTTCATACGGAGGAGAAGAAAGGGAATCAGGTTTGAGCTCCAGACGTAGCTCTGAAGTCAGCTTGTATGGTCAAGACCTTGATATTCCTCCTGGGCCTCTCACAAGTTCACTAAACATTCTTGAGCCAGTGGAAGGAGAAGCTCTTGATCGACCTCCATCTAGAGGTGAGCTTTTGTTACTTGGCGACCCTTCCAGCAGGCGACAGGAGAAGCCTGCATTGGAAGAAAACCTCAATATGTTCACAGCAAGCCGAAGATTGATGATGATGAGTGAGCGAAGAGCAAGGCAAAGAGAATCACTGGAGCCTGGTAAACTTTTGCGAGATCTTGGATCTTGTTCACCAACCAGCTCTGAGGGAGGAAAAAGAAAATCGCTTGATGCAAAATCACTTGATTTTGATTTATTTACTCCTGCACCAGATGAGGAATCACCCAGCAATTCAGCTTCACAGGAAAATTCCTCTCCCCCACCAACATTCAATAGAGATGCAGAACTTACTGAGAGTGAGTCCCCCTGTTTCCGTACCTTTTCACTAGCTAAAATAAAGTCAGAAATTGAGGTAGATAATGAAGACGAAACCACTGCCAAGAAGCCAAGACTTGACTCAGATGAGTTCCCAGATGCTGAAGAGGAGGATAAAGAGGAGAAAAAAATTAATTGATTGCACCACCACTTCATTCTTTAAGAATCTTTTTTCATATCATGTGAAAGCACAATGCGAGTTTTTTTACCAGGTGAGAGGAGTTATTTCATAATTTTAATTTATTGTAAATCATGCTTTTATTAATGTTGTATATATTATTTACTTATTAAGTTATTGAAAAAAGTTATACATTAATAGTGCTGCAAAGTAGGATCAAGTGGTTTTTATTTGTAAAGATGATGTGTATTTTTTTAGATGAGCATGTACAGTATTGAAATGAAGTAAAGAGGGAGAGGAAAAAAATTAATTTAGAAAGTAACAGCTAGAGAGTTAATGACAATCATTCACCAGAATATGTTGATTATCCTTATTAATTCACAGAGTTCCTTCTGTTTGTGTTGAATTTTTTCCCCTTAACATCATCATTTTAACAAACAATCTGAAGAATCAAATAATTCAAACATTTCTCTCTGGACTATTTTGGACCTTTAGAAGAACAACATTATTTCATGAACTGTGGGTATGCCTGAGGTTAATTAAAAAGGCTTTTTGCAACAGTTTATCGCATAACCTTAGTTTTTGGTTTAAATACAATGATCTGAATTTTTTTGTAGCATGTGGTAATTGGAAATTTCATTGAAGGAAAATTGCCACATTTTCAACTGATCAGAGACTTTAAGTGGAATTTTGTCTTTGGATATGTATTCTGGCTAAATGAAACATGATCTTTCTACACTCCAACTGGAAGTTTGCCATTTGTCAAGTAACCAACTGTTGCAAAAGGACTATTTGAATTTTACTCATTTGAAAGAATTTTTTTGAAATTTAGTGAATTGTGTTTGTGTAAGAAGAGAAATATAACAACCTCTTTCATCATATGTTATTTTTTTGGTAACATAACAAACTGATTCATTTCATGCAAAATTATTTTGTTGACATGTAGCAAAATCAAAAGATTTTGACTCTTGGTGACGTAGTTTTATTAGCAGAAAATGAAAGGGAAAATTTTGCTAGTTGTCTGAATCCTCAGTGGGAAATTCTATTATCTTAGTCTACAATGGTTTTAGTATGTTATGGTGACATACTCATCGAAGAAAAAAATATGTTTTTCAAACATCTTACTTAGTTTGTACCTAACATCAACAAAAATCTTTTACACTTATCAGATCAATGTCAGTATCTGAGCAACTGTGCACCACCTACCCCTCCCCAAACCTTACATCAAGATTCTAAGTTGTTATCAGTTGACTGTTGTAGGGTTAGGGGAGGGGGGAAGGGTGGACACGAGCTAAGATACTAACACTGACATAACTTATCAATCTACCAAAATGATTGAGCTCCTAATAGTACTGCCATAATTGTTTTAAAAAATCTTCTGCAAAAACTAAGGTCACTTTTTCATTTTGAACAATAATTTGTAATAGTTGAATGATGTTTGAAACTCATATAGTGTTACCTAGGGGAACAAGGTTTTCTTATCCAAGTCACAATAATTTTTTTATGCAAATACACTGGTTGTGTTTTATTATTTTCCACTACATTTATATTAATGACTCAAAGTAGACTTCATTCCAGTTCATTTATGAACGCTAAAAGATTAAGTTATTAATATTTTGTGAATATGTGTATTCAGAAGATTATAGTTAGGTTAAATCTGACAACTTCTTTAAAAGAAGGATAACTGTGTCAGTCTAAAAGACAAGTCAATTAACTGTTGTGTTGATTTTGTGACAATTACAATCACTTGCATGCCCACACAACCTTCAAATTTAAACGTCAGTAGACATATATGCATTGTTATCAAGCTGTTATAAAATAAGCCAGATTTAAATTTACAGACTTCAAATTTTGTTTGAATATGCTATGTTTTGTAGTTTATTGTTCTAAATGATTTACTTGATTAAGCAAAAATATCCAGTGAAAATCTCTTTCCATATGCATTTTAATTCTAAGAAATTTTGAGTTTGTGAAGCGGCGTAATTGATTGCAATAGTTACTGTTAGAAGTTTTGTTCAGATTTTTCTTGACCTTGCAACAACAGCAAAGTTATAGTAGCTGAGAATTATTGCATTAGAAGAGCACATTAATTTCTGGCCTTTCTGAGGCTCAGGAGCGACTTGGAGAGAGTCCCTGTAATGTCCTGTAGATTAAAAAAAAAACGGGTCTTTAGTTCACTAACATCAAAATATCACGAAACCCCTCCAAGAATGGTCTGGTACTCTATGGTGATAGTAAATTAAGGGGGGGGTAATTTTCTTGTAACTTATACTAAATATATTTACAGATTCTGGCTTGTACTTGAAGTCACTGTTGAAATTGTTAAGAGTAATTTGAAAACCTTATCATATGATTAGTATTACAAACTTGTTCTTAGCAACGTTAATTTGTTTAGCTGAGCTGCAGGGTATCAATGAACTTTTACTGGTATGATAGACAAATTGGTTTACATTGGTGTGAGCTTTTAATGCCCAAGATACAATGGTTAATTCTCTCCACTGAAATCCATATATTTTCTAGTTTAACTAGATGGGAGAATTTGGTGTGATGTCATGATATAACCTTTTTGACTGATAAGTTTGTTTGTTCTCATATCTTGTTTGTGAGGTAACATCTGGGAATTGCAGGAAAATTGCATGTTGATGAAAAGGGTTACCCCTTTTCTCATAGGAGGGATCATTACAGATATTTTCCTCATGTTGACAAATTGTCTCACAGGAAGCAAATAAGGAGTAAGGAGATGATCAAACAATGGGTATTGTTTGGATGGAACACCATTTTCTCAACACTAGTTAGCCATGAACTTTAAGGCTACCATATTTGAGAATGAACTTTCCTACAGTAGTGTAACTAAATGGAGAGGCTACAATTCTCTTCCCCTTCTCTGTTCCCCGCCTTTTTAGTGGGTTCCTTTTTGTTTAATGTAATGAACGCTTCTCTCACAATTTCTGCTAAATTATGCTAACCCTTAAGTGATTCTGTGTTGAAGTCTATCTCAGAGCACCTTCATCACAGTTCAAATTCAGCTGAAAGGTTGGGAAGAATCATGAATTACCATTTAACAGATGCAAAACCAAGAAATCAAAGTCTATTTTTCCTCCTGTCTATTAAAGAATATGTTGATTTTCTCTCCAAAGCCCTTGTAGGATTCAAATTTGAATCTTTTTTGTGATAAGGTTTTTACAACTGTTAATGTCCGGATATAACTGTATGTTAATTAGGTCATGCTTAAAGAATGCTTTATGTTTAAAGCAAAGGCTAGAAAGGCATTTTTGTAATTTTATTGACGAAGGTCATTAAACAAGAAAGAATTTCAGTGTATTGATTCTTTACAACATGTTCATGAAGAGTTCGACCCTTTATCTTCCCTCAGATGGTATGAAGGTGGCATGCCTTACGCACCTGTTTATTTTCGTACCGCTCTTCCAGTTTTTCTGCCTTTAAAATTAAGGGTCTCTCCAACTTATTTCCGTATCTTTACCCCTTTTTTCATTTCCCTTTTCTGTTATGGTCTGTTTTCTCCCTACTCGATGGTGACCAGTGATTTAGCAGTGTTGTTGCTTTAAACTTTGACCTACCAATAGACATTTTTATCCTCAGAGTGCTATCGTTACGAACCCGGTCACATCTGAAGATGTTCGAAAGTCTCCCGAGTAGCTTTCGAACATTTCTGTGGATGATCCCTAGTTTGTAGAGGTGTCCTTAAGAGTTGATTGAGGGGCTTTTTCCTACTTCTCGTCCAACACCAAGATTTCACAACGACAAGATCGAATTCTATTACTCTATATGAAGTATTTAAAGTTAAGTCGTCTTGAAATATTTCTGGATTCTTTTTTAGCTCCAACGTTGAAAAAAGGCTTCCTGAATCATAGTTTTCACTCTTCCCAACCCCAACGCCCCATTAAAAAATTCTTGGATTTACCCGTGAACGAAAATTTCCTGCTCTGTGAATGAGGCTTAAAGACACTAAAAGAAAATTTTTATGACGATGTATTCATTTCCCTATTTTTGGAACGACCGGAAATATGTTAAAACTTAAAAGATATCGATCCTTACTTGCCCAAAAGTTCACGTGACTGATCATTTTTCACTCAAGATTTGAACACCAAGCTATCATTAAACAATTGAAAGATGTGAGTCAACCAATTTTTATGCTGTCCGTACCTTGCTTCAACAGAATTTGGCGGAGATAACACAATGCGATTCATGTAAGCCATAAAACAGATAATTCTATAAGAATCTGGCTGATTGTAATATTATAGTGAGCCGGAGTTAAAGATCTCCTTTTGCTCGAAGCGTTTGACCTCTAGCACTAACGATGGCCAAAATTAAGAATATTCCACATTCTTTCATATCACCGGAAGAGTACTCAAAAGTCGATTTTATATGTAATTTCGTCTAAAACAGAGGAATAAATGGGCGGTCACCCTCACGTTTCGTCAGATTACAAAAACATGGCAGCACCCTTCTGATAACAATCGACGAGCGCCATTGCATTTCGGGGTCCTGGGACCGAGCAATCCACACCATTTCGCGCGCTTTTTATCTTCCAATGAATATTTGTCTTCAATTTTCACCGTTTGGTGGCTGTTTTATTCGAGCAGAGAGCACTTAATTTCTGACCTTCACAAATAAGTCTGTTACAAACGAAAGGAATTCAACCATTATTTTCTAATGGTCTTATTTACCTATTTTCATTCGTGAGGCAATCCTTAAGAGCCATGGTTTTCACTAATTTATGAGTTTCGAGAACCTGTTTAGACACCTATTCTAAAATCACATTATTTGCGGAATGAAAATTTTAATCTGTTTCGTTCGGTTGTACACAAAAGGCGTGTGATTCACTTCCGTTACTTTTTGTAGTCTACTATATAACGTGCTCAAACTCAAACCAGGATTGACTGGGAGAAAAACTTGATAAGCGTTGCTGTATTTTTCGATCCTGCAGCACGAACCAACATCTCATCGTTTAATGAGTCTGACTTACTTCTAGAGAAGGCTCTGCGTGAAAGCAGACGGCTCCAAGTAATTCCAGTCCAAAAATAGAATAAAAAAATTTCTTTGACCGAATGTAATCGTCTGAGTAAGTCCATCTTTCCTCGTGATCATTTGCTCCCTGACTACACACTATGGGTAAAAACTCAAATCACTTGAACTAAATGGCATTAAGAACACAAGTATTCAAAGTCGTTTTTGGTTTAATGTGAGACAGAAAAAAACGAATTCAGACGCAGAGGTTTAACAAATATCGTTTTAAACAAATTACCTCCATTAAAACTTTCCTCATGAATCGCAGAAAGTCTATGAGAACTGGGTCTTCAAAACTGCACAGACATGTTTGTAGGACAGAACTTGTAGCATAAAATTTGCTGAAATAAAATAAAAAAAAATTTGGCACTATTTTTGATAGGAACGGATGCAGTTGTAACAGATCTAGTGTACAGATCTTGTTAGAAGCATATAACAAGTAATATGTTATTGTATATAAAAAAAAAATTACAGAAAGATGCCTCAGTTTCCTATCCAGGTGAGCTGTGTTGTTGACACGACGATGCATATTAAACACACTGTACGCGACTTTATATTATTTTATTATGACGAATGAAAAATGTTTAACCATGATGAGATGAAGCCTCATTTTTTGGTTAAAATATTGAAGAATACGCAGAAATGGATAATTTATGTGTCTCGATCAAACAAGTTTCAATTTTTGTGCAAGAAAACGAAGAATTTCGGAATATTTGGCGTTGACGCTCAATTTATCTAGGTTTTTCAATTTTTGGGATGACTGAAGACGTTGCTTTACGGCTTACAAGCCCAAAATCGAATCGAAAATAACTCAGGGAAAAGTTTCTTGCAAACTAATTGTGCAATGGAAATCGCGTAATCTTCCCGTGGAAACTTTTATCTATTTTTAACAATGAGGAACAGGGGAATTTTTTTCAACACTAAGAGATCTATTTAGCGGCGAAACTCGAGCGGGAAGCGCGTAATTATATTTCGATGAATCTTCATTCGTATCTTGCTACAGTCTCGTTGATAAACAATGAAAACATGAAAAAAATATACAGGCATGTCTATTTAACGAATCTGTATTAAATTTTATTTTTACACTGTTAAAACTTGGGGATATTAGGAAAGATTGAGGCGAAGTTTGACCAGAAGTGGATGGGCGATTTCAACAACGTAAAAGCTCGTGTAGTGGCCTGAAATCTCTCAAATTGAAGATAATTCTTCAGCACGGCAGAACGAAGAATTGAAAATCATTATTATTTAATAAGCAATAATACGTTGCGGCGAAAGAATTAGAACAACATGAACCGACTATGGGAAGCCACGAAATCGAAGTAATCATTAACACACCTGTGAGGCTTATTCTAAATGGGGGCAGAGAAGAGTCAAATTGGGTTTAGTTTCACTAAGCAGAGATCACTCCCTTGTCATATAGTATCCTTCAAAATTTATTCACAATTTCTTATACAACAGGTGCCCTTTAATCATTTATTATGAGCAAATGATTCTAAACTTTTCACTTTGAGTACACAATTACACAGCCCGTCGCGAAACAGAGATCAAAGATGACCAAAATGCACTAAAACCAGACCAAAGACAAAATTTGTCAATGCGGTTTGATGATCTGAGCAGGCATTTCAAAAAAATTTGACTTAGTGTTCGTTTGCTTTCAAGTTTTATTTGTTTGAAAAAACTGTTAGGAACTGGAGTCGAATTTCATTCACAATTTATACAGGTGTGTTTGTCTGCCATAAAAACTAGACAGCACGCGTTAATTTTTTATACTCGCAAAGGCTCACAAAAAGCCATTACTCACAAATTTTTAATAATGTTTTGCCTACTTCCCTCCGTAACCACCCGCACGAGCAGAAGGCGAAATCCGTTCGCCGCCAAAAAAAGTTCGAACACCACAGTCCAAATTAAGGACAAATGTATGGAACATGTCGCTCATATTTTCATGGTTACCAGGAAAGGCACTTTTTAAAGGGTATGGCGAGAGTAAAAAGTGAATCTTTGATTCAGGACGATTGCCCGGAGCTGATATGGGTTGATATTTTACGTCAGGCCATGATTACCAAAAGGAGGATTTTAACGGGAGAACTTGCGATTTAAAAACTGGTATTTCCAGGTCATGGAGGGTCATCTCAGGTTAGGAGGTTAGTGGAGAATTATGATTTTTTCCAAGTCTCTAAATAGGGAGTTAACTAAGGGAAAAACCAGGCTATCTCTATTACCTTGAAAAGTCGGATGGCTGATTCTATGAAATCGAGCTAAAATGAACTCCGCCCCAAAATGCGATCATCTACAATAAGACGAAGTTAAAACTAAAGGGCTGGATCATCTTTACTCAGTAAGGAGAGATTTTTGAGCCTAAGCAACATAAATACGAGGTGTACGTATTGCTTTTTCTATCTTAACAACCCCGATGTTTTCCGTGAATGGTTAATGAATCTCATACCCATTCAGAGTTTTTGTTAATATGAATTGATCGTTTTGCGTTCGTAGAGTATAGAACATTATAATAATATAAAATTTCGTTTCTATATATTGACTACCTAAGGATAGTACGAGGAAAAATAAAATTAAAGTTAAAAAGACAAAGAAAACCGAAGAAACAATTTTTTCTAGTTAACTGTTTAAGATGCAAAAACGGTTTTGAAAGTTATCAAAAATTTAAAACATAATGGGAGGTTTGTTGCTTTTAGCAGTGCATATGGCATCCATTGGCAGTTATTAAGTTGACTGTGTAAATAGGTCAATATTACAAATTCATTGAGTCTCCCACATTCTGAGAAGCACTAAACACCTTCCCTTAATTAAGTAAAGAACAAAAAAATTCATCTCAAATGCACCGGAAATTTCAAAATCGTTACAAAAATGCACCTCCACCTCCAAAAAAAAAGAGAAAAAAGTAAAACTCCGATTAAAAGTTTTCTGGAATTTTGTTGTCATTTCGAAGACTTTATCCGTATGAATATTTGTAATCCTAAGGAAAATAGTGAAATCCATTCGTTTCTTTAAAGTTACATGGCTGTTTTTCTCTCCAAACTTCAGTTTTCAATTTTTTTAATGACCGTCGTTACGGTCAAAATAGATACATTTGAATCATGGCATCCAGCGATTGATTGTGAAGGCTTGATGTTGTTTCTAAAAATTAACTTCAACGGTAATTTCAAGTTCTTCTGTTTGAGATAGAGAAAACGAAATTGGATCAGTATTGATGGAGCGCAGGTCCTTTGGAATTTTCTACACCCGACGCGGAAATGCCATCGCGTGAAAAAAAAATTAATAAAACAAGAACACAATTCTATGCACTTTAAAAAAATAAGGTGGAGCGGGTAACAGGATACCAAAGTATTAACACGACCATTGACAACTGAAGTTTACATACATGCAAAGCTGTTTTGATCGGCTGTATATCACCTTCTGATAATAATGTTGACTATTAATTCGATGGGCTGAATCAACCACTAATTTCCGTGTTTGGAAAATTTCCTTAGTAATGAAGTAAATATACAGTAATTCCACTCGGCGGGGTTTGTTAAACTTCACCTATGAAACCAAATATAAATTTTTGCCGAAATAGTCTTAGTTTTTCGTTAATTATTCATTCGGCTCGGTGTTTGAAGTCGCCTTAAACAAAAACATTAGTTTCTCTTCTCAAGGTATAACCCAAGATTCAACTAATTCTTCTAAGATATAACTTCTTCTGCAAAACCATTTTGGAGCAATTAATTTTTCATTTAAAGGGTGTAAGAATATCTAGAGGAAGATAAGCCTAAAAGGCTGACATTTCAAGGACAAACAGATAAATTGATATGCGAAAAATTGGAGTTAATGAAAATTATCATATCCGATTAAAACTATAAAAATGCACCGAAAGAGAAGCAAAATATTCATACTAATACCAAACGTTTTCTTTTCCTCGATGATTATGGCCGTGTTTAAAAACTTAAGTCAGTTTCAATGAAGTTAAGTTCAGTTACGCTGAACTTAACTTCATTGTAGTAGGGAAAGATTAAAGTCGTTTCAGTTTCTCCGTTGAAATGGTAAGCATACTAGAGTTAAATAATTCTACTGTGCACGAGGTCTTTTACAGTTCTAAAAATCGGAATGATGCGTCAAATGATTTTCTTAACTTAAAAATTGATTTGTGATTGAGTTATGGAGATGAATTTCGTATTTTCACAATACAAAGAAAGACAAGTGTGCTGTTCAAAGTTGTTAGTTATAGCTATGTTTTTTTTATTGTAAATTTAGATTTCAGATTGCATTATTTAAGGATAGAGGGTTCTAATAGGGTAACTTGGGTTTTGCTGGCAAACATGACATGCATGTAAATAAAAGAGTTAGCCCTATATTTTTTGTTGGAAATGTTTGGAACATCAGTTACTCTAAGAAATTACTTAGACATTGCCAAATTGAAACTACACTACACAACTTTCGATCCGTATCTTTGTTTGACCGAGAAACACGTCCTTTAGTTAACTTCCCTATTCAGGGAACGCCTCCTCCGAATAGAAAAAGGTTCCTTTCATCTTTTTATCGGTTACCTTCATCGAAAGGGCGCCTCTATTTGGGGGAAACGTTTACATTTCCGAAGGTATTCCTTAAAGAAGTAACACGGCGTCAGTTCAGAGAGGTTTTGGTTAGTCAGTCACCACACTTTAGCCCTCGTTTTATTTTTTATTCTGTTTTGATCATTACTTTAATATATTCTTACCTCCTCTGTTAAAGTTTACTTCACATTTTGGTTTTGATACGCTAAACGAATTTCAACGACTAACACTAATATGAGGATTGCATGGGACGTTTCGGGAAAAGAATTTCTTTAACATTGCTAACGAAAAGTATCTCCCCTCCACCCCAGTTTGCGTTTTTCTATTCAATATTTGTTTTTCTGTAAGAATAACGGGGTTTTAAAAACAGTTTGAGATCATTTTAGAAAACGTCTTCCACAACGCTCTTTACTCGCTTGAACAAGTCCGGTGCAATGTCCGTACTTTATCAGAATTGAATAAATCGGGAGAAAGTACCGCTGCACCTGAAAAAAAATAAATAAATAAAGAATACAAAACATAACAAAACAAAACCAATTATTATGATTATCATGGTTATCACATTTGAGATTAAATCTAAAACAAAAAAATGGAATCTTCTTGATGGCTATTCATTTTAAATTCATGCCTCGTCGTACTCTGTTCATTTACTTTTTATACTTAGCACTTTAACCACTTGAAGTGTAAATGCTGAACTAAACATTGTGGTTACGAGAAACTAGGAAATAATCGCCAAGAAACTGAAGCTTCTGATTGTTACGCAAATTCTCCTAATCAGTACCATAGAAAATGTGTAGAGAACAGTGTCGACAGTGTGAATATTGATGTTAGGGTGTAAAGTAGTAAAGAATACGTCCTCTGGCGATCTAGTTTTACGAGACAGGTGCCAGAATATTTACAAACTTAGTCTCTCGAATGTCTTTTAAAATGACAGATATGAATAGCTAAGACTAAGCAAGTACAAGACAATAAGAAAAGTTTTTAATAGGGAAATCAGAAATAGGGTTCCATTCTTATTTCTTTAGCACCAATTTCGCCAAAGAATTCTTTTCTTACGAGTTATAAAAAATATGTCATTGACTAGTAAACGATATTCTGAGGTAGAAATATTTTGTTCCTAAAATTGTCAGTTGAGGTTGACACAATACAGCAGATTTTACAGTTTTTGAGCAGCGTGGTGGTTACGATAAAAGAAACATTATGTAAACCTGTAGACCTTTAAGACGCCAAGAGAAAGAAACGTTTTCTTTCTAGTAACTCAAAAACTAGCCGGCTGTTTTGGCAAGTTACCAGGAAGGCTCTTGAACTTTCTTCGGTGAGCTTATCTACTTATCATGACCAAAGATATGCGATACAAATCTAAGTGGCAGGAAATCAGAGCCCCCTTAATCATACGGATCATATGAAAAATCTAAGGTGGTTCGGAATCTCCTCCCATGGTGAAATTATTACCATTCTGCAATTAGAGTACAATTGTGTAATTATCATTATTTAGATGATGATCAGAGTAACTACAATTTGTTTTTTTCCAACTTCAAACCGCGTTTTTTTGAAACCTTTTTTTTTTTTACTAACGCTACAAAAAGGAAATAACCTCGCCTGGAAAGGTGAATTCGTTAAGACGGTACGTACGGTCAACGAATAACAGCATGTGCATCTCTTTAAACCCCTGAGTAATTGTGAGATTAGTCCTTTGACTCGAAGGTCAACGAGTTCGTTTAACGGAGCGCAAACTCTTTGCATGTTTTTGATTGGTAACTGCCTTGGCTGTGGTAACCCTTCACGCCACGTTTATGATCATAACATAGAAAACTAAGTTTTCCACGTGTTCATCATCATCTTTTTATCATCGATGGATAGAAAGCATCTTACTCGTGAAGTGGCTATTAGAAAAACTCAAAATAACTTTCAGTCATTCCGCTATATCCTTTTTCGCACTTTGGCCGAAATGAAGTGAAATTATACTGAGATGATAGGACTCACACTCCATAAATAGGGTTCCATTCTTATTTCTTTAGCACCTATTTCTCCAAAGAATACTTTTCTTGCGAGTCAAAAAAAAATATTTCATCAACTGGTAAACGATATTTCGAGGCAGAGAAATATAATTTAATGCTGGAGTTTTTGAGTAGCGTGCCGGTGGCGATAAAAAGAACATTTCATGTAAACCTGAGTAATTGTGCGGATCATTCCTTCAACTCGAAGGTTAACGAGTTCGTTTGACGGAGCGCAAACTTTTATAATGTTTTTGATTGGTGACTGCCTTGACTGTGGTAACCTTTCACTCCACACTGAAAAAAAAGTCCGAGGCACTTCTTGGGAAGAAGGGGTTTGAGATTTTTAGATTTTTGAAAATTAAACTCTTACCAACTTAGTAATGCCTATGAGTGTGCCTTGAGGAACTCAATTCTTTATATATATATATATTTCTTTGATTGAAAAGAAAAGCAATACTCAGGATTAACACATTAGGAAAGAGTCTTTAAAGCTATGAGGAATTGCTTCTAATAAACTAAAGAAAAGTAGAAAATTTACGTGGAGCGGGAAAAACCACCCCTTGACAAACTTTATGGTGCCCTAGCCGATACGATATTAGTTTGTCAGCTGACGAATATGTTGCCTGTCGGTGATATTTCGACCGAAACATCAGTTGGATCTGATTTGTTGCCATTCCCCTCCCCGTATACCTGATACTTTGCTCCTAAGATACAGGAAACCTGCAATGACTTGAACTGTATTTTATTGTAAGTCTTAGGATCAGAAATTTCAGCTCACAAGTCGCATGTGGCTCAGTGATAGAGAAGTGATCTGCATCCTAGCCTCAAAGGTGCGAATTCTCTTTGAGGGACTTCCTTTACACCAAACTTTATTATCGCGCACCATCAAGAGAGAGAAAATGAAAGAGAGGGAGGGAGAGGGAGGGAGGGAGAGACCGTCATTCTAAGGGAGTGATACCCCTCTTTAGGTCTTATTTTAAAAGTTACGCCTCCCAGGTTTTTTTTTTGTTGTTTTTGAGGCTCATGGCTATTCTCCCTTATACGCGGGTACAGAGAACGCATTTTTATTGGATATCGGAACGCTAAATAAACCAAAGTAGTAACGAAGGCCAATTGAAAGAAAGGAAAGTGTCTAAATGAGGTGGTATTGTGAGAACAAGCAAACTACTCGAAGCGTGAAACAATGCGAGTGACCAAACCGGGCTGGTTTAAGTTTTGAATCTGATTGGTTGAGATGATGGAGCACGAGTTTTCTGAACAAATCACATAGTGAAGTGAAGCAAAACCAATGCAATCCCGGCTTAATTTCGATTACCGATTAAAAATTGCTGTTATGTTACATATAATCACTTAAAGTGTTGCTCGAATCTTAAGGTGTAGAACGAAAGTTTAGACAGCGCATGCGAGTCCGTACGAGCAAAAAGTTGCAATACAACTCTGGTTGTTTCCAGACCCTGCTGACATCTCTGAAAACGGGAGTGATCTAAAATAAATTGGCGAGGAAGGCTTACATCAAAGACTTAGCCCTTAGCTTGATCCTATCCTTTCCTTAAACATTTGATGTTTTGATCAGCTTCAAATTTTTTCACTGCCGGAGCATGGTTCTACCGAAGTAATTGCTAAATTCATTGAATAGGAGAAGTGTGTTTGCTACGTAGAATAACTGTCAGGTCTTTCAGAACATATCACAGAAAACTTATTCATGTCGGTATTATCTTGAATTAATCTTTTTCATAACATGTGTGGAATATGGTCATATGTTGTGTTTATTTTTCGTTTATTTGCTCTGAATATATGAATTCGTATATAAGTTAGGAAATCAAAGACGTTGTTGCTTGATCGATGACGCGGTGTTACCTGGTTATTCCGGCAGAGGAGAGTAGAATTCATGACAATATATTAACCAATGTCATCTCCATCAAACAGTATTCCCCTATTTGACCTACAACCATTTGATTTTGTTGCGCATATTACGATTATAACGCTTGTGTAGGACAACTTCTCGACGCTCTGCATACGAATTAGCACTGCACTAGATATCTCTGACTGATTGCAGTTAACTTATTCTTCAGCTATGATATCGATAAGCTCCAGCTCAGAGTCTAGCTTAAGTATACGCAGGGAGAGCCCGTATCTCCTTACTATACGTAGCTACATCTTCGGAGCGAGGCAAATCTTTGTAGGTTCTTTTTTTTTCCACCGTTGAGCAAACTGATTAAATAAATATCTTAAACTTGTGGATGATGAAGCTTTCTCTTTGTTATAACTGAGCCCTGTCTTGAATGAAAAGCTAGAAATACCGCTAAAGTATTGGAATCTACGCCATATTGGCACAAATACGTCTTTAAATATTGACGGTTATCGCTTTTTTTCCCGCCAAAATAACGCGAGCTTGTGCTCGTGCCATGTTCCAATCTAACACAATGTAGAACCTATCTCAGAGGCTTAAGGTCTGTGTTAAGAAAAGATTTAAACAAAATCAAGTAGCCAGATGTACTCAAATAGCGGTTACCGTGCATGAGAGATGATAAGAGTAGTTAATTTAAGATCATTTTTGTTTAAATCAATCAATCAATCAATCAATCGATTAATCATTGATCAGTCGTTTATTTACCCATGTAGCGTTTAGTGAGCTGGAAAGCTCGTTCAAAATACGTACGTGCTAACATAAAATGGCCTTAAAACATACAGAATTACAAACATATTATATATGTATAGCAACCAGGTTTATCATAAAAAGCTAACTTGTACAACTGCAATCAAATATCGAAGTTTTCTTACCACTCAGAGATATAGACAGGCTCATAATTAAGTTATCTATTTTATGAAAAAACCAAAATATAAAGCGTACTAGCCAAATGAGAAATAACTTCCGGTCAAAGACAAAAACCACACTTAGCGACTGTTCCGCTATGTAAGACAAAATTTTGAGGTCAGAAACTTGAATCTCCACAAACTCTCGCAGTCACAGGAGTATAAATATGAACTTTGCAGCTTCACAGAAAGTGTGACTGGTTGTATCCTGTAGAATGATCTGGTTATCCACCAATTTTTCAATGAGTCCAATGTTCCATCATGGTTGAAAATAGTTTTAATAATTTGCTAAAAGTACATGAGGTAAATAGCTTCCCATGGTTTTTTGCCAAGACCGCAATAAAACAACACTACTGAAACTCACCTCCGCTAGTTTTAGGTCTTTCAAGTTTTAGTTTCATATGTAATAGGTACTATTTTGGAATATGTCCATAAGTAGACTATCTGGCATCTGTACACAATTTCAGGAATAATATAGTTTTAATCCTGTTTTTGAGGAATAATGTATATGCTCGAATTAAGATCTTTTTCCCAAGAGGATTTTAATACATGTTTCAAAAACATTTTTACTTCAGATGTAGGCTTTTTTTAATCTTAGATGAAATTCTACATTATCAATTTTGTAATTATTACCTTCTATCATTAATTTTCATATTTACGGCTCACTGTAGGATAGGAACTCGGTTCACTAACTGTACATTACAATCAATTACAATTCTATTGATCCATTTTTATTACAGGAAAAGGAATAGTAAACTTTTAGGAGTCAGGGTGTTGAGAAATGTAAAAGTATAAGAAATGAGTTATGAAGTTGTTATTAGTGTGTCAAATGATTTCATGCGATTTCCAAGTTTCACTTAATATGATTGTTGTTTTGAAAACAATTTTGGAAAATGCTACTTCCCCTTTTCAAGATGTATGGGACAAGTCCCTTTTTGAGCTCAAATGTAACAAAAAAAATAAAAAGTTTCCCATATTCACCTTTACCCCATACCCTAACATTTATACCGCTCTATGTATGTAGACGAACATTGTAATTGGGGTGTAAGTTGGGTGGGGGGGGGGGGGGGGGGGGTTAGCAAAACTAGAGGAAGTGAATACGATGGAAAATGATGGAACAGACTTAAAGTAGGTGTCGCTGAAAAGATTATGTCAAAGATAGTTATCACAGAGACTTTCGACCGGCACACTGATTTGTCGAGAGCTTTTGTCCTTACTCGTTTTCTCTCTCTACTCTCATTTTCGAGAAACACTGTGTTCAAAGGTCATAAATCAATGCTCGAGACAACAACGATGAAAATAATTTATTGCATCTAATTTCAGTAGAGAGTTTTTTCCAGTCTTGTCCAGAATAATTCAAATCCAACTACAAACGTTTCCCCAAAGACGATGCCAGGAAACGTTTCTGAATATTGGGCATGGTACATATTCTGTAACACCTGAATGACACAAGGTTTGCTATTTGCATAATTCTTAACTTCGGCTATTGTCTAAGAAAACCGCATGAAGGAACAAAAAAATGAAAAAACAAAAGAAAGAGAGATCAAAATTATGTAGGAAAGGTGTAAGGAATATCCTTTGGCCTCTGAAACCGCTATGACGGAAATGTTGGCCTAGAACATATCAAATGCAGACAAATAAAAATGCAGCTTTTCTTGTCTACATCATATTCACAGCTGCATCTGCCAAATTTATATATTTTGGAGTACTAAAGTTAAACTTTTCATGTTCTACTGGCAACGCTTTCGATTGATAATATGTAGAAGGGCCCAAATCATTGATTTTGTGGTTCGGTATGTGATCTGTTATTATGAAGAAAGTTTGATCATCAATGAAAGACATCGGTTAATGATGCTCTTCAGTAAACCTATGGAAAACCTACTTTTGATGACGCGAAGAAAGGAGACAAAATAACGTCAAAAAACGTGGCGAGATTATTGAGTAGTAGCGATTAGCTAGGCTCTATGTCCTGTGCTGCTGCTTCACCGTTGAATATAAACGAAGTAGAAGCTTACAATCTGTGAAACTGGATTTGGCTGAGTAATAGCAAGCGCAGTTTGGGTAAAATTCGTTGCGATGAAGATTAAGTCATAAACATACGCATTCCGACATCATGTGGAATTTCCTAGCTACGTAAATTCCGTCAGAGTTCGAGTATTTCTTTAAAATTTGTCAGCGCAAAGGAGACATCTGTTCGCTGTTTTATATCGACTGAACCTAACGGTGTGAAATTCTATTGACAGTCAAGCTTGAAAGAACGTGAAACGTTTGCATGTATCTGCATCCCGACCTGTTTTTGAACATGTGCAGTAATTAGAAATATTGATCAACGTTTGAGATTTACTGTTGTATGAATTCTAAAACCATGGAAGGATAAAAAAGAAAACCGCCACGCTAGTTGTCATCCACATCTAAAGGAATTCCTTCTAAGTTTTTAGACCGATGCTGTATTGGACAAAACGAAACAGGCAAATAAACTTATTTCACGAGATGAATTTTCAACTACCCGGAGATTTTAAACGAAAGCACGTGAAATTGTTTCGCAACGCAGGTGGCTTTATGCTTTGCTATTTGGTGGCCGATTAGTCTATACAACAGGTATTACTCAAGCCTACTATCTCTTACTGAATTTCTGAGCGTTCTTTTGAATACAGATCTTAATTCGTCGACGACTTAAGGGCAGAAATTAGACATTATTTGTTGTAGGAAATTGACAGAATAATCCTAAATAGCTTCCAACAACATTGCATTAGCGGGCCAGCTTGAAAGGCTTTCATATACTTTCAACAAATTGCGTTTTTACGTTAATATCGAGCGTTGACAAAGAGTATAGTACATGTAAATGCTCCATTCTTCTCCATTTTCTGTAATCATTTTTCATGTAGCGTTTTCTAAGTTTGATTACGTGCTCTACTTGTTCCATGTTTAAAGCTCGAGGCAGTACTATACGCTGTTATAATTCAAATTTTCTCAGAACAGGCTAAAGCATGACAGGTGGTGGTGAATATTTACTATTTCTGGTCTAAAGCATCAGGTGATATGCTCTTATTTTCCCTCAAGAACTTTTCATTAGATTGAACAGTTTTCTCAGCCATTGCGTTCTTCATTTTGTTTTTCGATATTGATCGGTGCACGTACACGATACCTTTCTAAACTAGCCTTTTATTCAAATTTTAATACTCCACATTGAAATAATTTTCACAGAAAAAACCTCGATATCTTATCCTCTTGAGTGAAAGATATATTTTCGGTCGATCCATGCTAGCAAACTAGGACAATCGGAATTTATTACCGATCGTATTTGATGAAACACACTATATTGACTCGATCTGCCACTTAAATCGGATAGGTAGAAGGCCTCGATGAATATTGTGTTTGCCATCTAAAAGAGAATTTCTTAAAATGCGAATGAAGACTGCAGCATTGCGCACTTCATTACCATGTCATTTTTCTTTCAAGGTGTTTTCACTTCATTATCAGGCATTCTGTGCAAAATTTACGTTTAGTTTAGAAATTGACGCGAGCAGAATTTCTGATTAACAAATGCTAACGATTAACAACCGACTCTTTTCACACTGACAGAAACAAGACGCTATCGTTATTTTTTGACAATAGTTTCTTATTAAAGCATATTTACTACAGGATATAGGCAAAATTCGGAATTTTGAGATGAACTTCTTCGTCATGAAATTCTTACCTTCTCGAGAACTTTGCTAGCTGAGTTGCCGTGTAAAGAATATTTTCGGTATCCTCATAGTTCTTCTGTTATCGGCGCTTGGATTGAGTGAGGAACCCTTCACAATTCATCGCAATAAAGCTCAGATCATGTATAGCTAATTAGGAGTCGTCGGCGCCGAAATTTTATGTTGGAATTAGGAAGGTGAGACAAAGTTGAAAGATTCGGGTATCGCCCTGATCATTTCCAAGATTCCTTCATCGTAAGAGTCTTCACCAGCGAATCTCAAGTGATAAAACATCTTGTTTTGTTCTGTCGCTTTGCGGCTTACCTTTCTACATCAATAAATAAAATCCTTGAACACTTTAAAATTTCATAATTCTGATCTTTACTTGTTTAAAGTTTACTAGCTTTTAAGCATTCAACAGTCAATAGAACCAGCAGAAGAGACCGAGACTGAAAATTGTAATAATTAATTTCACAACGACAGAATTGTGTTCAGCAAGACGCAACAAGTTAACCTTAAAGGGGAACAGAATATAAAAGCGCCGGATAAAATGTTTCATAAATTTAGTTAACTTCTGCAAGAGAATTTTAATTTTAGACTTTCGTTTGTTTGTCCTTGAGACAAGTATAACTTCCTCTCTTTATTATGTCATGTTGACGAGATGATTGAGTACAGGTTACTTGATTTTTATTGCACTCTCTGACACTCACTCGATGAGCTTTTCAATTTACGAGAAAAAACGCCCGTAGTAAAATGGATTCTTATTTCTGTGTGACTCTAACAATGGAATATGCTTGCTTTAATATATATTTCTGAAGCATCAGAAGAAGACTTATGCAAATATCGATGCAATATTACATTTCTTACCTTCACTAAGGGAATTTCATTTTGAACGACACGCGTTCATTCAGCAATCATCCCACTACTTCAAAGTCGTTTTCCTGCATAATTAAAATTTTGTAGCTTCCAAATGTTAGCATGAAATATTTAAGTTGGTGGCTAATTTTATCTGCTTGTAGCGTTGCTACAAATTTCTTATCTTCGTGTTTTTAGTTGCATTTCTTGTCAACTCAAGTACGGTACGTAACCGCCTTAAGGTTTAAAGGCTACTGCACGTAAGCGTAGATATGGAGATTTCCCTCTCTTCCACCCGTTTTCCCCTCCCAAATCATTCAAGTTGCAGTTCGTCTGAAAAAATTTTAAAAATAAGCTTTCTAGCACTCTTTCGGGAGTGGGATTGAAGTTTGTTTTTAATTTTTAAGGCCAAGGAGAAATTCAAAATGGCCGTCTGAAGAATGGATTTGAAAGTTCACCTTGCTAAGAGAGTGTGAAATCATGAAATAACATTTTATAAATCTTAAAATTTATTTGACGATATGGGGAAATATTTCTAAATATTGTAACTGGGTAAGCATAGAATTTTATTACACGCATATACTTCTACTGATTTTACTTTGTTTATATTTCTTCATTACCTCCTACCTCGCATAATCATGAATTCCGTTTGTTTTGGAAAAATCAATTGAAAAGAATCTTCTATTAAAGTTAGTAGCCGTGGGAAGTGAAGCAATCTCCTTCTTTTATTCCCTTACCAAAATACCATCTAAGAATTGTGAAACATTACGACAAAAATTATTCTTTCATCAAAGAAACTCGGTTTGTTTTGGTAGTCGATTCTTTAGTGACCACGACAAGCGATTACCCTTTTTATATTGACGAAATCTACCGCCACAAGATTCTTCTGATTTTTTCGCCTTTATATTTCCTTTCTAGAACTTTTTCTTACCCTCAGTTATCGAACGAATCAGACCTGAGAAATTTTTGTTCGCGTGGAAATCTATCTTTCTATATCTCCCCCAGCGAGTGGTTATGATTCTCGACCTGACAGGTGTTTCATGTTTCGCTTATGTGGTTCTTTCTCCCTCACAGCTGACTGTTTCGTCTCTCAAAACAAGGCCATTCTCGATTCGGGCGAAGGCATCTCTCAGTCGGCTACGATCGAAACGATCGCGCGAGATAAAAAAACCCTCCCTGTAGCCGCATTGCATGCAATCATTTTTCTCAGTCGTATAGCACTATTACGAAATACTTTCATGCAGCTCCCCTGGTTATCAGGTGAAGCCCATTTTGCTAAGTTTATCCATAATTTTGTTGCTGGCGTATAAATTATGTGCAAAAATAGTGCGAAATCTTTCCTTTCTACTCTGTCAAATTGCAGACAACACAGTAAAGGCATGTAAAACTTGTCTCCTTTCACTGCACTTTAGGTGCAGGTTACAGTAAACAAACCTTGACAAAAATAGGATCATATTCCTTACTCCAACAAAGTGATGCTTAGAGGAATTCCTTAATTTAGCTAACTTAGGTTATATGCAACCATTGTGGCCCTTAGGCAAAAGGTTCTCAATCGTTCTTGTCGTCATACTTACTTTACCTTATAAGAGAAGATTGTATTATGTCATTAATTTTTTCAAATTTCTAGCTCGTTATTTAAACGTTTGAGGTTCACATATCTGACGGATGGGCATCACTTCTCGTTTTGTTCTCATTCATTGGAGAAATTTTTTACCGAAGTGTTGAGCTGAAGTGCTGTTGCCGAACGTCAAACTGGAAATTTTGTTTTTATTACTTCGAGTAGCTTTAATTTCGTCGATTTCGGAAGAAAGTTCTTACAACTGTTTAAAAATTTCCGATTCTCTGATGACCTAAAAAATTAATTTTATTTCGAATCATAATCCTTTTTCATATACAATGTTAGCCTCAACTTTATTGATATATGGAGCCAAATACCTGCGTATTTCCCAAGTCATCTTTGATAGTGATTTTAGATTTCCGTTTCGAGACCTAAACACGACTCCTCTTGTTTATTCAGGTTACGGAATAGGTTTTATTGGAAGAGTTCTAATTAAGTGTTTCCAAGGTAGAGTATTATTTGGAGACGTTGGTTGCATGTAATACTACAACAGCTGCCCAGAACTTGCCTTTGTCTCATGAAATGATCTCGTGTCGTGCTTTGTTAGCGTCGAAAATGATTCGTTTTTCGTGAGATTCGCTTCCGTAAAACTATCCAGGTTATAAAAGTTCCTTAACATTTTCTCGCCCGAGGGCTTCATTTTCTTTTATGCTTAGCCACTACAAGCATGGTTTCAGAGTAATTACTTTTTTCAGGGAAAAAGCTTTGGGTAGCATCATTTATAAACAAGCACGTGCGACCGCTTCAAACCACGACAGGAAGCAACGTGCTAGAAACACTTGTAAAACTGCCAACAATGCGGTGAATCTGACGATTTAAAGCGCGATAGAAAGTTCTTGTCAAAAGGAATAACCATTCATGACTTCAAAATACAAACTTTTTATCGAATAAGGTGTTAGGGAGTATGGCGGAGACCATTGTGTGAATGTCATTGGGTCCTGTACTAAACGACAGGGATTCAGCCATGTTTTGTTTGTCAGCTGAATAGCGACACACTCAAATTTCCAAGAAGGAATGGCGCCAGAATCGATTTGAACCTCGATTACATAAACTGCGGTTAAAAAATTCTAAAACAACTTCCTTCGTAAATTTATCATTTAAGTACAGACGAGAAATCTCCAAATGAAAAATCTTAGCGGGATATTGCAAGTTCTCATCCGTACACCTGCTGAAGACGAAATAATTACTTTCAAACCAAGCTATTCCCTTAGTATGTCGTGAAAGAAAATCTCACACGTTCGATTACTCGCAATGAAGGTTTTTGATGTTTGTCCTAAAATAGCGTAAGAAAATTACTCCAGAAAACTCTAAATATCGTGTTTAATATTCTCCAATGTAAACCACGTCATTTTCAGTTCTGTGATACTACGTAATGGTCTGGCGCTGTTGTCTCGTTCTTCAGCGCTTTACACATGATGATGAGTTGAATATCCAAAATTACTACGCGTTTAATTTTCTTTTTCATTTTGTGGGTCTTTGATGTTATCTCACAACAAAATATGTTTAAAAATGTAATTTTGAAAAAGAATAAAACGCTTCCTGTGAAATAAATCTTCTTTTCTCGTATCCTTAGCTCGTCTTTGAAAACGCCATTAATTCACCAAACAACCCGTAAGGCAGGACTGAAAGCCTGAGTTAATCAATGGAGTTTCGCCACAATGTACCACGCAAGGAAATTGTGGATACGGGTGGTCTGAAACCGGCGCGCAACGCATAGCAAAACAAATGAAAACGCTTTTTCGACTGTTTTACTTGAGCTTCAGTTTATTAAAACTTCTCGTCTATTTAAGCACAATTCATTACAAATCTGGAAATTGAGAAAACTGGTTTTCATTCTTATGCGGTGTTTTGGATAACTTAACCTTTCACAACATTTTCGCAGCACCAGCGAATTAAAAACGAAATAGAGTTTCAGAAAATGACTTAAATTATGGTGCTAGCGGTAAAATTTGTACAGCGTCAATAAATATACATCGTAAAGACTAATTCATAAAAGTTTCCTCAACGTATAAAATTTCAAAATATATATTTAAATACATATACTTTCCCGGCCTATGCCATTATTGCTATCTAGCAGTATAAGTTCTTTACTGAAGTGTTTGTAAGCAATTAAAAGGATCGCTTTCATTGGACTGCACTGTTGAACAAAGCCAAGCCCGGCCGCGTAATTGATGTGTGTGTGGTGGTTCTATTTGAAGAAAAACCGTTTGAAGCGACGGACGTTTTCATATTTGTTTTCGTCTAATTTTAACGATTTTCTGTAGTTCCTTCGATTCTGTGCTAAACTAATAACGTCTTAACGGCTTTTCTTCACAAAGAACCTCCAAATTTACATAAATTGCAAGTAATACATTCAACTTTTCATAAATGGGGAAATTGATTTTGCCAAAATGAAACAGGTGTAAGGAAAAATGATTTCGGGGCTTATTATCATCAATCCTCGGCCCTAAAATCGAAACTCTAGTAGCAACTACGATGAAATTGTGGCAAAATGTACGATGAATAATTTTACTACTCGGCGGAAGTGATTTGTGCTTCGGAATTTCTTCCTTTAGTTGTTAGGCTAATAGGGTATACACTGAATATTATTTACCTGCGGGCTGTTAAGCTGTGCGCGACAAGTTTCTCGAGGATAACAGAACATCTTCCATAACAGTTCGCATAGGCATCGCTTTTCAACGGGATTATGTCGCTCATTTTCGAGCGCGTCCGTTCATTAGGTAGCGGCGGGCTTTCTTATTTAAACTTCAGTGGCTTAATAGTAGGAGCAATAAATTCAGGACTTGCTTCGTTCATTGACTCGAAATTTTCAGTCTATAATAGAAATAAGATTCACCATTTGTAATTTACTCCAAAATTGCTGTTGACCACTCCGTATCGCCATCCACGCGTACGAAAGTCGATCCATGGAGCGATTCCGACGGGATTTTCGGAAGGAAATTCAATTTGTTTTACTCCAAGTTATTTCATCTTTCAATGAACGGAGAATTTCATTCTTTTCTTCTTTTGTCGCTGGTTACAGAACCAAACACGCACGACATTTTTTGAAAGGTCTAGTTTTTCTGCAATCGACGCTATCTTGTCGCTTGAAGGTCTTGGATTCATCGCGAAGTAGGCCTCCAGCGAACGCTTCTCCGCAGCTCCAATCGATGTTCGCTTTCTCTTTTTATCCGAATTAGGAAGGAATTGGCTGGTTGTGTTCTTGCATTTGTACGCTTTTTCAGCCTCTTCTAGCCACGCCGTCAACACGGGTTTCAAAGCCATCATGTTATTGTGGCTTAGTGTAAGCGACTCAAATCTACAAATCGTGGACTGGCTTAACGATCCTACGCCGGGGATTTTCAAATGAGCTAACGCAGCTCCCACGTCCGCTTGAGTGACTCCAAGCTTGATTCTTCTTTGTTTAAAGCGTTCTGCGAACCACTCTAGCTCTCGCGGATTCATTACATCGTCGCTACTGGCCGCGACGCTAATGGCAGAGTGGATAGCGGAGTGTAAAGAGTGGACAGGCGTGGCGGTGACTGGAGACGGCGTTTCGAACGGTTTATCAAACGCTGACTCACTTACTGTTGGTTGGAGCGAAGCCGAGATTTGATCCAGAATATCGTGGGCATCATACGTGCTCGTATCATGCCCGTGCGTGGAGTGATAGCTGTGCAAGCTCGTAAATCCAGACGGTTTGTTCTGCTTCGTCGAGAGATATTTCGGCATCGGTTCGAGCTGCGAGGCAGTGAGTAAGTGAGAGTCGTCAAACCCATCAAACACACTTGGAGGAATCTGCAAAGAGGAAGGCAGAAACGATGTTTGAGCACCCAAGTGTAATATTGACTAACGGAAATGAATTCGATCAAGTTGTATTTATTTTATTTATCACATACCAGGTTGTTAGATCTTGACGGGAAAGACAGCTATAACAAGAAAGAAAAATTATCAATTTAAATTTTTTCGAATGGGGAAAAAGTTTTCAACTGCGAAAATTGCCGGCGAGCGCCAAAGCGAACGCCAGTACTCGAGACCAAGCGGAGGACGCGCGAACGCAAACATTACAAAACGCATCAAATAAAAATTTTAGAATAAATACCGTGTGAGTAGATCCACGAATCGAGGGTATCCAGCTTGGCTCATTCATCTGACCTCCGGAAAGCGAAGAATTAGAGTAAGAAATACCATTAGAATGGGAAATAGGCACTCGAGATGACAGAGGAGGACTAAGAGTCTTATTTAGTAAACTGTCGCGATTCATCTCGGAGACGTTTCACAGTGAACTGAAGCCTTCTAGCATGGCGTGAAAATGTTCTTAAATGCAGTGAGAGTGCCCGTAAAGAAAGAGACAATCATTATCATTGTGTTAACAACATTTGCACTTCACATGCACCTGTTTCCAAACAGATGCGCACGCGCAGTTTAAAAATTAATACTGCGCATGCGCCCAACGACAGCTGAACCTGTCCTAGTTGACACGGTCGCAAGTTCCAGCTATCGGCTGACCCGGTTCGTTGGGAAAAAATAACTCATTCATGAAACATCTGCGGGGGGAAATTGATAACAAAAATTTCGGCAATCACCAGTTACGGGTATCTTTTCATTGACCGACAAGATTAGCACCGGTGAAAACTGTCAGTAGAGCTGATGGAAATTACAGATGCATAACTTTATATCGTATTTCGAAGCTATGTTTCGTACCAATAATCTTGACGCGATTTTTTTCCAAGCGGTAACCATGCGTGGAATTGTGTGTTCAAGTGTAACATTTTTGTTACCAACAAATCGGCTTGAGACAATTAATCCCTTTATTAAAATTCATTAACGCACTTACAGTCTCCCCTCAATAAAGAAAAGAACCAATGAGCTCGAATCCTGTGCAATTTCCAATTCAAGTGTAATAGGGTTATTGTTTGGCACACGCCATGCACGTGTAAGGGGCCGGCCATCTCTCTAGCGCCATTGGCCGCTAAAACCAAACCTTTCTGTACGCGTAGAATTAGCTTGATGAATGAACTAAGCTCTATATTAATGAGTACTGCTGGAAGGGAGATAATTACGACAGTTATCACTTTTCATTGGTTAAGAATTAATTTTGGGAAAACAAACTCGCCGAGCTAATGATGGTAAACTGCACGAAAGTGAAACTAAGAGACGGCCGAATTGGACGTATTGTTGTCAAAGCTTTAAATTCGAACTTAAGTCAATGCGCAATCATTACTTTTTTCGTTCTGTGCGTCAACTCGCTCATTACAATCAGGCAAAGCTCAACTTGGCCTTTATCTATTTTCGTACGCTGATTACACGGCGTGAGGTGGAATTTTTGTGCTCACATGCGAAGCGTCATTGGTACACGGCGGCTACTTTTATTCGCCAAGGAACTTCAAAACATTGCAACTATATAACGAAGAATTGAATACGACAGGTTGTTCGCACTCCGCCCCTAGCTTAATAGTCCCGCTCGCTAACATGGCTAAAAAGGAAATGAATATAATTGAACCTGGTATGGTAATGTAAAATATTTTAGCTGTCTTTGCCTGTAAGGCAAAACCGCACTTTTTCTAAATCCAACCCATATTTTCGACTAAAAGCACTCTAGATTTGCTTATTGAAAATTTTACTAATATACAAGAGTTTAAATCTCTGGCGATTATCCTTTCATGATTACGATTTTTTTACTATATTTTGGATACTTTTTTTTAGATTCTCGATTGCTTCGGTGAAATGAATACATATCTGGAATGTTCCTTATTAAGAAAAGTGTCTCGTGTTTCGCTGAAAAAAAACTACGCGTAGTTTTGACTCGATAGTACAGTGGTAATCGCAAACTTCCCGTCGTCGAAGCTTATCTGACGCGAATTATACATACAATAGAAATCGTTGTGATTCTAATACCCATATTGGTCTGATATAATAAAGACGATAACAAATGAAGCCATGTTTACCAGATGTCAGGCCCAGCTGTCCTTTGTCCAAGAAATACACGGTTTATTCGTTTTGTATACCTTCCAAAATCATCAATCCTTATACTTTTCTTTTAAAGGCTTTTCTTAAGGTATGCTAGAGACGAGAGTTTGCATAGTTTTCCATTAAGATTTTGGAATAATCTCCCAGCGAGAAAATGATTGCCGATGCAAATTTCCCAACTTTTCAACACACTGTTGATAAAATGCTAATTGCTTACATTTGAGTTTATTTTTAAGATCTAAGCGGCGAAACGCGAACCCAAACAAGGCCCAAAGGAATCGTATTCAATACTGTAAAATACTCCCCTCCAAAAAAACAGAAAAAGCACACACCTATCCCCGATCCTTGAGTGAGTCCATTATCCGAGGACACCGCTTGTGATGAAAGGAACTGGCTTCACCTGTTATATTTTCCGCCATTTTAGCAAATTTGATAGCGCAACTTCTGGAAATAATCCTGTCTGAAACGCTGAGAAATTTTCCCGTTGCTGTTTTGTGAGAAAGCCTCTACGTCAACAGAAGCAAACGCGTCTCACAGTAAAAATTAATGTTTTCTACTTTTATTATGTAAAACTCTATCAAGTATTCCATTAAAAATAGACGGTCTTGCCAGTGTGTACATGACCGTACATAACTGAACAGTTTTCGAGGCGCAGCGATATTCATGTATGCATACCAGCGCTATCAAGGTTAACACATCTTTACGCAGCTTCCACGGAAACGGTGAAGAACAAATACGTTGAAAAAACTATAGATTACGAAAAGCGTTCAGGAAATTTAAGAGACGAAAACGTTCCGAAGTAATTTTTTTTTAAATGTGTGTTCTACAGGCTATCCGCAGCCATCCGCAAAGCATCAACTCAGTCGCAAAATATTTAAAACAAGCATCAAAGGTAGGGAATATCAAATATTTTGATTTAACGAAAATAACGCGAGCAGAGAAGGGCAGGCCAAAGCGTAACCAAGTAAGCGTTGTTTTCAGCAATTCTAAATGCCATCAATCTAATTATCATTTATTACGTGAAGCGGGCTTGGATGTCATTCATCTTATCACAGTTTTTCCCTCCTATTTCTACATCCCCTGTGGTTCTATAATTACTTCCAAAAAAGAAGGTTTTTATTTACCCTGAAGCCGCAGCCAATGAGATAAAAACGTGATTAGCAAAGAAGTAAGAGCTTTCGATCAAAAAGAAGACAGAACACACGATTTTAGCCAACCGAAGCAAATTATTCTTGCGTAGCAATATTGAAATAAGTTTCACGATGAAAAAAAGCGTTCAATCCAATAAAATATCCTAAGATCTAGTGAAGAAACTCAATGGTATTTTCTGAAGTAGTTACAGCCAGTCGCTTCGAGCGCAAATTTTCTTGGAAATGGAATTGTTTTAAAATCGCATTTTCTATTTTGGTTTGGTGAAACAATAATGGAACCCCATGAACAAAAATTTCCTGAACTGGTGCTGTTTTGCTCCGCAAGAAGGTATAGCAGGTGCTGTGTTTT
This sequence comes from Pocillopora damicornis, assembly GCF_964200805.1. Classification (NCBI taxonomy): domain Eukaryota; kingdom Metazoa; phylum Cnidaria; class Anthozoa; order Scleractinia; family Pocilloporidae; genus Pocillopora; species Pocillopora damicornis. The sequence continues at coordinate 11,794,051 of NC_142682.1, forward strand.
AACAACGAACTGGTACAGACTACAAGCTGTAAAATGGAAATGGATTTCACTTTGTGGAGGAGATAAACATGGCAAAGTTTTTAAAGTTGTTTGAAATCGAAAACAGCCTCAATGGATCCCTCAAATTCAATAAGCCGCGAATAAGATAATTTCTTTGTTTCTTAAATTCGCAGTTGTTGGTGCTTTTCCATGCGATTGACAATAGAGCATTTTTCTCGTTAGATTTTTTACGCAATACCTGACGAAAACGTCAAAATACCTGGTATTGTGTGAATTCGAGGTGATATATGTCCACTTTTTGATAGCATTCAAGATAATCACAAGTAAATTAAACATAGTTCTTATCTCCATCAAGTTTTTATTGAAATTTTTCTCCAAACGTTGCCGGAATCCTGCTTTGTTCGGCCAGTAACAAACTTTAATTCTCAAAGGTTTTGGGGATAGACATAGTGCACGTGAAAGGTTTAATGGTTTTCAAAGACGAATACAAAGCTTGACAATGAATTAAAAAAGCAAGCTTAAGGTATTATTAAACCGTGAAAAGGGAAGCTTCATTAGATTTTATCAGTAAATACGAAAAACGCCTTCTTATCGTTTTCCCGCGGATAGATGCGTTTTTTTAATGAGTATATGACCTAAGACCCATTGGATCAGTTTGTTGTTAAATTTAACAAAGTTGTACGTCTCTCTTAGTACTATTGCGCTTCCTCGTGAGTCAATCTTTTTTCCATTTCTAATCATTTCTACTCTTCTACATATCAGCAAATAGGAGATATATCTGAATATATCTGAAGTAACAACTTCTGATAACATTTACAATAAACAAAAACCAAAATCTGTCCTCAAAACACGTCAAAGGAAAATGGGAAACGCCTATTTTCATTATATGGGGTTTGAAATCTTAAGATCTGTAAGCCGCCAGAAATAAAAAAGGGAAAAAATAGTTAAATTTCAACCCGAATGAAGAAAATGATTTTTAAAATTAAATCATATTAAGATTTCTTTTAATTTGAGAATCATTTCGTTCCCTGGCGTTTCAACAACATCTTAATTAAACACTATTGTACTTGAATTCTAAAGAAATAGTTTATGACAAGCGCGTATTTGTGGACGGGTTCTCAACCTTGAGTTGCAAACCCACGAATCTGAATCTTTATATGTACACTCGAAAAAGGCATTCAAAAGATAGTTGATATATTCTTTTAAAAGGTCCCAACAGTTGAACGCTGGATTTTAAACCGTATATTTTAGATCATCGCTTACTTTATCTCGAGATTTTGAGATTCAAAAACGACCTGTTTTGGCAATTGTTTTCTTGAATTGGTTCGTCTAGTCAGTAGTTTCAATTTATTTTTCTCAACCAACGTGACACTACCAGAGTTTTGATTGACATCCTTCAACACAATTCTTTCCATTTGATCGCTGAGTTGTTGGCGAATAATTATCTCAATCTTCCCGCTAAAACTAAATCTCAACGAGATAGAAACTGATTTAAAAGGGAAAAGGCGGTTGCTAGGCGTCAAATCACATGTATGTAGATTGAATAGCCATGTGGATGTAAACGAGTCTCACTCGAAGCATACCTGCAGTAGCTGGTGACCCAGCTGTAGGTGTCTTAGCGACACAGCTCGTGTAGCTGACCCGAAAAGCCTTCGTAAGCAGCCAAAAATAAAAGCAAATTGAAAACAAAACCAGAAAATTAGCGACCTTGAATTCAAGAGAGAGTTTCATAGGGCTATGTCCTTCGTTCAATTTGTTATTAACTGGTATCTTGGTTGTAGATGGATGCTTTTAACAACGGTTAAGAACGTTTTAAGTTCCATTCGGTTTTTAAGTCAAGAGAACATTTGGTGATTAAATCACCTATTTAGAGTGACGAGTATGCATTTGTTTATAAACTATAAGAAGTGACTTTGGAAACGTTTACTTGAGAGCATGTGGTATCACTTACTTTGTTTAATAACTTAGGTGGTTCCCACATGTGTCAGTCCACAAAAAACGTAACACCGACATGTTAGTGCAAGTAAACTAACATACCCTGAGTGGCATTAAACGTATCTTGGGTAGCTGTCTGCCCCGTCATGGTATAGCTATCGTTTTACCGAAACGTTGAATTCTAAAGAGAATCGCTACGATTTCTAAGGGAAATAACAAAAAACAAAACTAGTCAGCGAGCTAAGTTCTTCTGTTCGGAGTGAAACGTTTAAAAAGCAAGATGCCACTTTCAAGTTGACTCAGTCACGTAGTGTGCTGGCGAATAGTCAACATTTCGTAACAGTCACGCTTCACTCATTTGGGAGAGGCTATCATGAGTCTCTGCTTTTTCATGGAGCGATAAAAACCTGCCAATAACTTTGCAAGAATTTGGAGTTATTTTTCCCCACACACGTCTGTTTTATAAGGAAGATATACTTTGAGTTGCTTTGGGCATAAGCAAGGGGTACCTGCCAAAAAAGAAAAATGATGTAATTACATGGCTGGTATCACCTTAGATGAAAGTATCCATTCAACGCTACAACGAGATAAGACCATATACTGAAACTCTCACACGCAGCGTGAACTTGGGTTATAAAAGATTTGCTTTCCTTTTCGTACTGTATTTATCAAGCAAAGGCTAATGACAACATAGCTCATAAATTCAATTGTGCAAACTTGCTTCATGCTCTTCTTGTCCAAATGAAGTGTGATTACTCAATAAAGCGTAGTTATGGGGCGGCAGAGGGAATTTTCTTTTAACTGATATTAAAACTACTGTTTTAAAAATGTTTAAAACAGTTGGCTAATGAGTCAGCTGTGCGTTCATTGACATATGAAGCATCTAGCAAGTTGGGAGAGCACTCAAGAGGCTGCTTTTACGATTCTTACTTATCTTTCGTGCCCTTCGGAATTCGTGTGTGTCAATTAACATCGCACAGTTCATGGAAATTGCTTCTTCTGACTGTGATTTGATTAGCGGAAATCTCTATAAACCTCTCACCTAAATTTACAGCAATCTCTGCAAAAATGTGTCTACTATTTTTATGTGCTCAATATCTAAGAAAAGTAGATTTTCCCCTTTGCATCTGCTTTTAACGTAAAAAATCGATCTATAGTTGTCCACTATTTAAAGACGATAATATCATGTTTATCTGGTTGGAGTCATTTCTAGTTCCTGATAAAATTTTTGATATGCTTTTCAAATAATGCTACCTATTCTCCACGCTAAAATAACTTGCTGAAAACAAAACCTGCTAAAACCAACCGCATTTACGTAAAAATAAAACTGAACCCACTTCACCTTTTAGCTGATTAAATTTTTGGCTAACTCGCTTTTCTGGCTCTCCAAGTGGAATGTAAATATTTGAATATCAACAACATTTCTTTTTCCTATTTCTGGAGCACAGGGTTGTGCTCTTTGCAAATGAGTTTTTGATCGTCCCCATAAAACTTGTTGAACTGAGTGGCACTTTATGGAAGTGGAAATTTCAGCTTAGATTGGTTTATTGATTGTGGAAAGAACACTCATGCTTTGATAAATCACTTACACTTGCTAAATGTTCTTAGTCTAGAAGTTGGCTTTTACTGTGTCTGAAATTCTTTTTGAACTCACCAATATTTTCTTAAATAGTTATTATGTTTATTTTGTTAAACGCAACAAAATTTTAATAGACGCTTGTTATAAAGCAAATGTCTAAAGACTGTAGTTTCATTCATGCAGAACTTTTTTGATCAACAAAATCAATTTCAAAATCATTTTTATTCAGTATGGTTCTCGAAATGCTGAGAGAAAAAAGTGGAATTACCAGTAAGTTTATCATTGAAAAATAATTCGTCTACTCCTTTTCTTTGTAGGAAACAGTGAAGAAATATAATCATTATGTACGGTCAGTGAATTGATTCCTTATCTGGAGACGCCCGGGGCCAATCTTACCATTTTGGGAGCTAGGAAAGGCCGGGCGTTTCCGCAGAAAGATGGCTGGCTGAATACTCTTCATGCTACAAGGATTTTTCCAGCACTGATTCATTTGTGTTCACTTGAAACTGACTAGGAAACACGAATATCAGACATCACTCACGAGATGAGTGTTTTAAAAGAAATTACGATGGTTTCACAAATGAATTTTTAATTCCTGTTTCTGTTGATTAAAAAATAACAATTCCCTCGCACGAACATTAACACCAAAATTCGAGCTTCGCTGAAACAAGCAAGGGTTTTAAGGTGGTATCGGAGAATGAAGTGCTGTCGACCCATACAATCATAAAAGCAGATGGCCGATTCCTGGAAAGTCCTCTGTTCTCACCCTCTGACACCTGTCTATTTCAATTACGAGTTGCGGTGATCAAAAACTACAAAACTCTCGCCCAAGCATTTTATTTATTAAGAACTCTCATCTACCCGTGTGGCGAGGAAGTTGCAAAATAGAGCTATTATTTTCGTCCCTCTAATAACTGCTCATGGCCTCATCTTTTGATCCTCTTGAACAAATGTTTATCCTGAGAATCTTTTTCCTTGGTCCGCTTTTGCATAGGTATCGGTTGATTATTGTCGGAGCTACTGCGTTATCGCCTTACTCATATTTGTAAACGATTTTAAATGAGCGCACGCAAGGATACCACGTTATAAATATAGTTTGAACCTTGAGGGTGAGGAGCAAAACAAAAACCAACTTCGAATTCTAAGTTCTGGAAACATTGAGTGAAGTTTCTTTGAAGTATAGATGAAACCGTAAATATGAGAAACATGACGAAATGCTTTAGAAATTAGTTAATGCAAAAAAAGCTAACCTTAAAATATAAGGCATTGGCTCTACTTTAAGGTTTTCTTATTTCATTTAAGTTTATTTGTTTTGGCTTGAAGATAAAACAATGAACATGTCTCCTCTTTACTTTCAGATTCAGTTTGAGTTAAAGATTAACAATTATATATTTTGAGCCACATTGTCACTAGCGATTTTTTTTCATGTCAGTTATTGTCGGCTGCCTACACTCGTTGATGAAAAACATTGGATGCCAGTTTTGGCTTGTCTAGGAAGAACTTGTCAACTACTCAAATTGAAATTTTTAGTGTTACTGACTTGATATACATTATTGATAAACCATGTATTAAGTTTTTTATGAAATTCTGGTCTTGAAGTTTTATTTTTGTACTAGTCTTGGTTTCAGAAAGCTTTCTTTACAAGTTTCCTTAAGCAATTTTTTTTGTGCTGGTCTCGGTTTCAGAAAGCTTTCTTTACAAGTGCATTGCCAAAGAAAACTTTCTAATGCAAACCAGTGGTACTTTTATGACAATGAATTTGGTAAATGTCAAAGCTGACCTTGACTCGTTCAAGCTAAGAGACGTGCTTATCCCACCGGGTACCTGTCACTGTCGTGCTTTAACTTTTCATTCGAGCTAATTTGTCGAAGAAATAATCACTTTCCATTGTCAGATATTGGCTTAGCTTCACTTCTCGAACAAAAGGCACATGTCTCGCTGTCATCAACCCATACTCATTATCCTGTTTAAAAGTGAAGTGTTAAGTTGTAGATAATAAGTTTGGCAAGCTCATCTGTGCCAACGCTAGCGGTGGATTTGTTATTCTTTTTCAAATGTGGTGTTTTCAGAGTAAAATCGGCCCTTCTGTAGCAATTAGCTGAAAAATGGACGAGGCTTACGTATCGTTCTATCTGCTCGAGGCCTTCTCAGTAGAACATGCTCTATGATGATATGACGGCTGGAACATTCGATCGGGCAAATTTTCCTTTTGCACGCCCTCTCCCTTGCTCATCTGTTAGCCCTCTATATACAGAGGGTTTCAAAAGCGGTTAATTGTTATTAGCCGTAAAACAGCCCAATAACCAAACCTTCAGGGTTAAAAGCTACAAAATTTAAACGTTGGCTGTAAGCACCACTCTCCCATTGAGACCCTCTACAAAAGACTTAAAAAAACATATCGTTAGCTGTAAATGTGGATAAAAGTTACACCCCATGTTATCGGATATCACTTCGGGATCAATTGGGCGGTAGCCTGTAAAAAGGACTAATGAAATGAAATAAAATGGAAAAAAACTACGAACAGAGAAACAGTGAATAACCATAGGAAGGAGAGAAAAAAAAAACTGTTTCGCCGAGAGTCGAACTCGGGCCGCCTGGCTGAAAACCAGGAATCCTCATCGCTAGACCATATGGGAGGCGGTTCTTCGTCATTGGAAGAAACCCAATGGTGTTGGGTTTCTTAAACAGCCTGATTGGGCTCCCACTCTGGGCTGCAGTCATTATGGATAGATGGCAGTCCTTTTGAGCGCTCGTCGAACGGGAAAAGGTTCAAGCGGCTTGTATTCGAAAGGAAAATGGAACAAAACTAGCGCATGAGCTAAAATGACATAAAATACTTCGACGAGAATGATTTTTTCTTAAACAGCAAAGGCTTACTCGAAACTAGATGCTATTGCGCTAAGGCATTTAAAAATGCTCTATTTCTGATTCAGTTTAAAATAAAAAAAAAGAAGTCTTAAATGTTTTTCTCCAGCTTAGCTCGATTGAATTTTCGGGGGAAATGGGAAGTAATCAAGCAATTTGAGCTTCTGTGTTTTCTTTAAGTTCGAATTCGTATTGATAACTAATGATATATTGTTGTTACCTATCGTTGTTTGCAGGCTTTTATTTGTAAAGTATTTGTAGAGTAAAATACTATGTACTCATTGACTGAGTATGAAGACTGCACTGGAGAATATTAGGCTCGAGGTCAAGAACTTAAGCGAGCGCAGCGAAGCTAGTGAGTAATGACCAAGAGTCAATCATTTTCTCGTCTGGCCCGACCTAACTTCGTCATTCGTGACATTTTTTCATCAGACTGCTGCTCTATCTCCTTCTTCCTTTCTTCTTTTAGCTTGTCTCCTAAAGGACCCTTTTTTCGGGCGCTCTTTTAGTCTTATGTTTCTGTAATATTGGCGACGAATTATAACAAATTTCGGAATTGATTTGGGATTTTTTTTCAACTCTACTTTGCGGTGACGCTATTAAGATAAATGAATCAAATTCATCATAAAAATTAAAATTTCCTCGCTTGTGATTGGTTTAAAAAAAATCCTATTTTCCACTAACTTATTTGTTATCGGACAGTTTGTTGTCAGACAGTTTGTTATTGGACATTTCAATAACCCAATCACATTCGAAGCTATAGTTAAAATCAACCAATCACATTCAAAGTTGTAGTTTAAATCAACCAATCAAACAATTAACAATTGACGTCTCCTTTGTCTGTTTTTTTGTGCAATTCGAAAATTGTAATTTTTTATTATTAAGTTGTAATGTGATAAGACTTACAACAGCTGCGCGGTCGTCCGATTTTGTTATCACTCGTGTGATTACAGACCGAATTGGACTCCACTCAGTCCTATGACGATTACTCATACGAGTGATAAACAAAATCGAATCGAGAGTCCGATTTGTTAATCTCTGACTGAAGACAGAATTGGACGACACTAAGTGCTGTAATCAAATAATCAAACTATGACAAGACTTTAGAAACAAGCTAGCCACTGGTTCTTCGTTTTCCGATATAAAAGACTTCGCGCGCGCATGACGCGTATTGTCCAATTACACAAGCACGACGTGCACACTGTCAAATAAATATCCGTTATTGACCAAGCGTGAGGTCAAGATGGCTCGATATTGACCGAATTCTTTTTTATGGACCAAGACGAAGTCGAAGAAAAGTTAGGGACGAGGTTAAAATCCAGTCGTCTTGACCGAAAGAGCTTGGTCAATATGGGATTTATTACATAGGAAAGACAGTTCACTTAGCAAGAGTCAAGTATGACTTGTTTATTTTCGAGCATTGGGAATGAAAGCCAACTTTGATGGCGCTTATAAGCTTTTTATGCAACAAATTGGATTTGGACAAAGTGATTTGTAAGCTTACAACGAGCATTACAACGAAAGGAAATCTAGTTCTTGCTTGGGAATAATGCTTACTTCTCCTGTCACGTTTCCCATGAGACAAAACCGCTTCCATGCATGCTTTCATGTCACTTTGTTTTCAAATTTTTTGTATTCTCCGGTTTCTGAAGAAAAATAAACTCACGAAAATTGTCTATGTTTTCTTTGTTCTGACTGTTGCCGTTCTTCTTCCTTTTGCGACTTGATTGCCTCAACTGAGCGAAAACTATGAACTTTGTAAGTCCGCTCCACGCGATTTTTTCCATTCACGGGATCAAAGCGAGCAATCTCGCAAGATGGGCACATCTTGCCTACTCGAGTAGCCAATCAGAACACAAAATTGGCCCATATCGACCGTGGACGCCTGAAGCTGTATGATAACAGCTCTTATTGTCTGTTTCTCAACTATTTGGGCTCTGATGTGAAAATGATTGTTCACAGTCGGAACTTTCCCATGGAGGGGCAGAAGAGTGAGGAAAATTACGCTCGACCGAGAAACGGGCCTGAATTCCAACCTCGACAGCGTAAATGGGTAAGAGGCATCAAGCTAAAATGTAACAGGTTAAATGTCTCAAAATTCTAAAGTTTGGTGCCATTCCAGGAAATAAAGCGCAATTTTCAGAGGTCTTATCAGTTGATATATATCTTATTAAATGTTTTGGTGTGTAGTATTGCTGAGTATTTTTAAGAGGTACCCCGTATCGGTGACGAACCCATAGGGCGAGTCCAAATGCAAATTTTTGTTGAACAAACAGTTAGAGTTAGCAATACTACACACCAAAACGCCTTGTAAGTTAGACTTCAAAGGGGCATTACGTAGGGTCTACCAAATTGCTTGACGCTTGAAAAACCGCCAAAATAATGCACAAGGGTACTTACTTGAACTGTGTAAAGCATCCTTTTGCATACACACTCAATTAGATGGCAGTGTCTACATAGGACAAGTAAAATAAAAAGAAAAAGATCCACGAACACGCACACTGGAGACGAAGGAGATGAAGAGTAAATAGTCGTTCCCATACCGGGAGTCGAACCCGGGCCGCCTGGGTGAAAACCAGGAATCACTTACCGCTAGACCATATGGGAGTTAAACATATGTTACAGGAAAGAAACCCAATAATTATTGAAATTATGTCACCGCCTGCTATTACGAGTGGACTGCTTTTCTGGGCTGCAGTCTTTATCGATGACTGATACTCCTGTTGAGCGCTCGTAGGACAGGAAGAGATTCAAGCGGCTTGTATTCGATGGCAAACTGTAGCGAAACCAGCGTATGACAGAATGTGTCAATTGAGATTTTCAAATCAGTAACTGAGATACTAGGAGCACCCTGATTGAACACCTATCGTTTCTTTCACCAGTGAACCCATAAAAAATGAAACATTCGGGCCGGTTATTTTAGCAAAGTTTTGCTGTTAACAAAACCGCGTTCTGAGCCATCTTCAACTTAGCCGAAACTTTTATCTAAACTTTTATTTTTTTGAACAGTATCAAGAGGTCCGAAAGCCAAAACTGGAAGGACGTTTGTTTAATGAAATCAACCCTTCTATGGAGAATCCCTGAGGCCTCTGCTTACGTGATTTACAAAATTTACTCGTGGTCTACTGCTTAAGAATATATTCACTATCTTCAAAGTTATCGGTTTCCTCTAAGAAATTCCAATTCTCCTGGCTATTTTCCCTTCGGCCAAAACGCTATCGGCTTTGTTTACCGGTAATTATCACTGATCAGAAATTGTGGATTGGCTCTATTATGCTCAGTTTGAGAAACTTATGGATAACTTGATGCATGCGTTTATCAAACAAAATCCCTCTTTCTTGAGGGAAATTGAGAAATAAAAAATCCGCGCAATAGAGGTATACAAAGTTTCTCTTTTATCGTAAGATATATGAAAAATTACTCAGTTCTGATTGGTTAAGATAAAAACAATTTTCAGGTACTTCAATGCAGAAGAGGGTTAATTCAGTGCAAAGAAGTAGCAAACCAGACTGAACAATTCCTTGAACTGTTTAGCCGGACTTTGAACTTTTTTGCGCCTTAAAGATGTGGAAATTTCATCGTATATTATTGTTTTGATCTCGGTACGCGATTGTTTTGACCGAACGCAAAATGTAACTTACAGGGTTTGAATAAATTATTTTCGAAATCATGTGATTACTTATACTAATTTGTATATTGGAACCAAAAACAATTGTTTATACAACAAAAGAAAATCTTAATTAACACTTCCTGTTCCATTCAAAAAAGCAAACGCGTCAAATAAATTTGTCCTAACCACACAATCAACCTTTCCTCCCCCCTCTCAATCCACTCGCATGAGAAGGTTACTTGAGTGATGAGATCAGCAGAATGGGAACCAATCCCGAACACAGGGTCATTTCGGCTACTTGTCAGCGGAATGGTCGCCAAATGATAATCATCATCTGGGTAAGTGCGTCATGTGTGGGGAATTATCATCCATATGTCCTATACTTTGCATATAATAAATTCCCCATGCATGACGTACCTAGAATTACCTGGTATCCATTTGGGGTAGGTAGGTCATGTATGGGGAATTATTACGTCCATAATACATAGTACGTCTTATACTTTACATACATTTAATGTCCTAAACTTAACATATAATATCCTACACACACATACAGTACAAAACAAGACTAGATACAACCATACACAGCTATAAAGCGCAATACAGGGCTATAAACAGCTATACAGAGCTATACACAGCTAAATAGAGCTATACACAGCTATGCAGGGCAATACAAGGCTATACACAGCTATAAAGAGCTATACAGAGCTATACACAACTATACAGAGCTATACACAGCTAAACAGAGCCAAACACAGCTATACAAGGCTATACACAGCTATACAGGGCTATACCCAGCTATACACGGCTGTACAGGGCTATACACACCTCTACAGGGCTATAAATGGCTATACAGAGCTATACGCAGCCAAACAGAGCTATAAACACCTACACGGGACTATACTTAGCTGTACAGAGATATACACAGCTATACAGGGCAAGCACAGCTATACAGGGCTATACTCAGCTATACATGGCTGTACAGGGCTATGCGCGGCTATACAGGGCTATACATAGCAATACAAAGCTATACACTGATAAATAGAGCTATACATAGCTGTACATACCTAAACAGGGCTATACATAGCTATAAAGGGCTATACATACCTATACAGGACTATACATAACTATACAGGGATATACACAGCTATACAGAACTATACGCAGCTAAACAGAGCTATGCACACTCATTTTGGGCTATACAGGGCTATACAGGGCTATACAGAGCCATACAGGTTTATACACAGCTATAAAGGGCTATACACAGCTATTCACGGCTATACAAGGCTATACACAGCCATACAGGGCTATACACAGCTACACACAGCTATACAGGGCTATACACAGCTATACAAAGCTACACACAGCTATACAGGGCTATATAGGGTAAAAGACAGAGCTAAAAACAGCTACACAAGGCTTTACACGGCTATATAGGGCTATACCCAGCTATACACAGCTGTACAGGGCTATACACAGCAATACAGAGCTATACACAGATACACAGAACTATACACACCTCTACAGGGCTATACATAGCTGTACAGAGCTATACGCAGTCAAACAGAACTATGAATACTGGACTATACTTAGCTATGTAGAGATATACACAGCTATACAGGGCTATACCTAGCTATACATGGCTGTACAGGGCTATACACAGCTATACAGGGCCATACATAGCTATACAGGGCCATACATAGCTATACAGGGCCATACATAGCTATACAGGGCTATACATGACAATACAGGACTATACATAACTATACAGAGCTATACGCAGCTAAACAGAGCTATGCACACCTATTCAGATCTATACAGGGATATACAGGGCTATACAGAGCTATACAGAGCTATACACAGCTATACAGGGCCATACACAGCTATACAGGGCTATACACAGCTATACACTGCTATACAGGGCTGTACACAGATGAACAGAGCTATGCAGACTTATTCAGGGCTGTACAGGGCTAAACAGAGCTATGCACACCTATTCAGATCTATACAGGGATATACAGGGCTATACAGAGCTATACAGAGCTATACACAGCTAAACAGGGCCATACACAGCTATACAGAGCTATACACAACTATACAGGGCTGTACACAGATGAACAGAGCTATGCACACTTATTCAGGGCTGTACAGGGCTATACAGAGCTATACAGAGCTATACAGAGCTTTACAGGGCTACATACAGATATACTGGGCTATACACAGCTAGACACGGCTATACAGGGCTATGCACACCAATAGAAGGCTATACATAGCTTTACATACCTATACAGGGCTATATGAATGTTGTGCCGCGTAGCACTGGGAACACAAATGGTGAAACAGAGAATTAACTCTGAAGTGTAAATTAAATATATAGCTGTGTATTGCCCTGTATAGCTGTGTATATCTCTGTATAGCTATGTATGGCTCTGTATAGCTGTGTCTAGCCCTGTATAGCCGTATATAGCTGTGTATATCTCTGTATAGCCATGTATAGCTCTTTATAGTTGTGTATAGCTCTGTATAGCTCTTTATAGCTGTGTATTGCCTTATATTGCCCTGTATAGCTATGTACAGCTATGTTTAGCCGTTTATAGCTCTGTATTGCTGTTTATAGCCCTGTATAGCTGTTTATAGCTCTATATTGTGCTGTATAGCTGTGTATGGTTATATGTGTATGTAGGATATTATATGTAAAGTATAGGACATTATATGTATGTAAAGTATAGGACATAATATTTTTGGGACATAATAATTGTCATACATAAACTGCCTATTTAATTGGTGATTATGCCGCTGACATGAGCCAAGATGACCCTGGGCTCGAGATTGAACGGGAACTGCATTGAAACGCTGTACTTTAGCAACCGCGTACTTTGCGTGTCCCTTCCTGAATTTATCTCAGAGGGAATGGGGTGGATGTACACAAGCTACACGATAGTATCATTCAATTGTCCATGGAAGTTGAAAAAACAGCTAAAATCGTTTGGTTTTCGTCCTAATCTTGCAGCGGTCGATTATTTTGGCCTCCAAAATGAGTAGACGGGTGTTTCTATCCAGTTCTTCCCATTCAGAGGGAGCGACCCCTCTCTCGTTCGAGAAAGTAAGTACATTAATTAGACATCAACGATGTAACTAAGCTTTTCATAGCAAACCAGATCTAATAAGGAGTGCGAACGACAAAAATGGGGAAATACATTTTTCAGCTGCCCCTTTAGATTATTTTTTAAAACATTGTCAGTAGCAGAGGATAAACCCAGTTAGCGTGCGGGGACAAACCTTTTGGCTATTTGCTGTATTTTTCTACATAATATCGTCTAAAAAATTCTTAAAGTTCTTAAAATCGTCCAATTTTCTGAATATCCCATGTGAATCTATAAATCCCCCAAAAAAATTTAATTGAGAGTGTGCTGTATCTGGTAAACTTTTTGTGGTGGTTATCAACATCTAGATGTATCAAATTTGTAAAATCCCTCTGACTCTTGAATCTCATGTCTGATATTCATCATCTTAATCTTGAAAAAAAGGTAGATACACATATGCCAATTTTAAAGTGAGTTCATGTTAATGTTTTGTCATTTGTTATCAGTGCTGTTTGACTACAATGCAATGCAGTGGTCACCAGATAAATGCAGAATTTTCGTACGAGGATGAAAGACTGCTTCTGTATCCCAGTGATCAAGGAGTAAGACTTATGGTGAGATAACAGTTATCCCTTTAACTCCTAAGATATGATTGTTAATTTTCCCTCTCTAGCTGCTATGCATTTCTCTGTAAAATGGTTATGAGAATTTGGTGTTAGATCAAGTTAACAACTTCCTCCTGATAAGTTTGATTATCCAATTGTATTAAGTATAGTACAAATATCTTACTCACCATCACAAATATCAGGTGATGTTTGGACAGTTGATTACTTTGTACAGTAAAAACCTGTTTAACTGGTTGGCTGCTTGTACTGCACTTCTCTTTCTGCTTGGCATTTTTCAGCCTTATAAGAAATGCACATGAAATAAAGAAGTTGGATAGTAAATCACTTACAATATAAATTCTAAAGAGCATAACTAAATAAATCGTGCATATGAGATCTGTATGATAAGATACAAATAAAAGGCATATACTTCAATAGCAGTCATTAGTGGTCAATGTATTCAGTGCCTAAAATAAAAATTACCAAACTGGAATTTTTTGCTTATGTTTCGGAGCTTATCAAGGTGCAGTAACATGAAGAATAATGGAATACACAAATAACAAGGAGATGCAATTAATAGATATAATCAATTTTGATTACCAACACAAAGCCTGCTAATAATAATAATAATAATAATAATAATAACAATAATGATAATAGTGATAATAATAATAATAAGGGTAACATAAATTGACTATTCACTCCTATTCAGGGCCAATACAAACAAATGGACATTGTAAATAAGCAGAGTGTTTGAAAATTGCCAACTGGCCAGAGGTAGACCAGTTAGCTATAAAAAAAAGTAGCTGAGGATTTGAACTTGCAGCAACTGAGAACAAATCCAGTGAGTGAAGCTTGTGGAGTGATGTAAGCTGATTAAACAAATGTTTTAACAAGCATTATTACACCTTTCAGCTAGTATGTGTGCTATGCTTTATTAATTTTAGGTGGCTTGTATTTTACTGTGTGGTTCTTTAAATCTGAAAGTTTGTTTGAAATAAAATCTTCTCCCTTTATTTAACTACATTTTCTTGCTTCACTGTTGGGCCATGTCAAATTCCAAGCTTAAAAAGCTAATGGTCCATAACTTACAATACTGACCTCAAACTCAGTTAGTAAGATGTATTTAAAAAGTATCAAACAAAGAGAATAAGAAATACTGAACTATAGTGTATCAAAACATTCATTTTTCTATGTAATTAATACTAAAAGGATTTAGTCAAGAGGTAATCCTTGAAGGTGAGCTCCAATTTTGGTTATTTCATACAAGAAGCTTGAAAAAATTCAGGCTTTGAAGGCAGGATTTGAACACTTGCCTCCCAGATACTTATTTGGCCAACTGAGTTATGAAACCATGGATAAAGACTGGAGCACTAACTAAAAGGATTATTATTGTACTTATAGAGTAAACAATTATATACATGATATTTCTGTTCAAATTTCCCTCTAGCATCCTCCTGGATGCCCTTGCCGTTTTTTGACAGCCTCAGACATTGCTAACATTCCAGAAAATATCCTGAGTCAAGGAGTGAAACCAGCAGTTGCTGTTTTGCTTCAGTCATCAGATGGTTATGTGTTGCTGACAAGACGTGCACAACACATGCGCACCTTTCCATGTGTGTGGGTTCCCCCAGGTAAATGAACAAATATATTTTACATTAAGGCAAGACTGCATTAAAGAGAATGCTTTCTAACTCGATCAGATGATACAGTGTATTTTGCATTAGTACAACTGTATAACTCTTAAGAGATTGCTTTTTCACTGACCTGTGATAGAACTTGCACTTACTTTAGTTCAGCTTAGAACAGAAATAATAATCTAAGTAATGTAAAGATCCAAAATGCCAGGGATGAAATATGAAGCACAGAACATTAAATTTTATGTAGAGTTCACCTGTAGAATCTTGCTTGGAGATGATGCTGACTGAATTCAGAACGTGTATTGTGCTAATGAAGAAAGAGTGGACCCTTACACTCTCACCCTCAGGAGTGGCCATGGAGCAATTTCTTGTTACAGTGTCAATACATTTTTGAACAGAAAGGCGATAAGAGAAAAGGAAGCCATTAACAAGGGGAATATTGTTGTATTGTATATACAGAATATTGTAAGTGTTGTAGGCCTGATGTTGCAAGCATTTTGCATGATTGATAGATAAATTATGTTTATACTATCTTTTTTTTTGTTTTTGTTTTTTCAATGCAGGGGGTCATATGGAGCCAGGAGAGACTGTAAGTTTACTTTAATTGAGGTTGAGTAATAAAAAAATAAAGGAAACAAAAAAAGAAGCAAACACAGTGAACAACACAAAAAGGCACAGGCAGACAGATGAATGGACAGACAGACAGACAGACAACTGATTACATGGTCAGACAAACAGACAGACAAATGGTTAGATGGTCAGAAAGATGGATAAATGATCAGATGGTCAAACAGAAAGACAAAGGATTAGATCATAAGACAGACAGACAAATGATTAGATGATCAGACAGACAGACAAATGATTGGATGGTCAGACAGAAGGACAGACAGACAAATATTAGATGGTAAAACAGACAGGCAAATGATTAGATGGTCAGACAGACAGACAGACAGACAGACAAATGATTAGATGGTAAGACAGAGAGACAGACATGATTAGATGGTTGAACACAGACAGACAGACAAAGAATAAAGAAAAACAAAAAAAAAATAGGAACAGAAATGCTCTAAGATGGGAGGCCATATTATGAAGCAATTTCTGTTTGGGAATTATGTAGGCTGGGATTTTGATCTGAATATTTTACTCATGCACACACACTTAAAGAGTATCATGTATGGTTTCAGAATGCGGATAATTTTCTTGAATAAGTTAGACACTGTATACATAATTTATTGCATCTGATACAATGAGGTTTAATATGTAATATGTACAAAATTTGTTACATGTGAATAGTCAAGCAATTTCCTAATTTGAATTAATACCTGTATATGTAATTAAATCTTGTAATAATTAACTGCCCACATTGTGTGATTGTCTGGGTGAGTGTAGCTCTTAAAAGATTGTTGCTCATGAATACTCTGGCATCTTGACATTCTGTTGGGAAGTTATTCTCACATCATAGACTCTTGAGTTGTTAAGATTGTTAAATGTGATCTATTGCTACAGTGGGCAACAGTTCATTCTCATGACCTTCCCCGTGATGGTCACCCTGCTGTACACAATCAATGGCCAATTAACTTCTGTGTTCAGATCATTATTTTTTTTATCAGTTTATTCATTTTCACAGCTTAAACAAGCTTTACTAAGAGAACTCTCAGAGGAAACTGGATTGACTTTTTCTGAGGAAAGCCTCGAAATCTCAACACTTGGTCTGTGGGAGGTATTGTATATACATTTTATCTTCATACTAGTTGCATGATGTACAGTCCTTATTGTACAGTGAGCTTTTATTTTAAAATGTGGCTTAATCTGTGCCTAAACAAGTATTTCAAGATGCCCAAAGTGGTATACCTAGTACTGAATTATCGTATGGCCATAGAATGGAGATATTTGAACTGAAGATTATCACATAATTGCCTCTATGCATGTCTATGTCAGACTCGCATGGCTTGTTTACCACCAAACCTCACTTTTGAAGTGTAACTATGCACACGTTATCATGATAAACAAACTCCTACAGCAACAAGGGTGAAAAGAATTCTCACTTGAAAAGGTTATGAGGAGAGGGTGGTGGGAGGAAAGGGTGGGGAGGGTGGTTTCCTGTAGTAGCAGCAATATTGGTAGTCACTGATGCTAATGAAACTTGGATGAGCCGTGGCAGCAAAAGGCCAGTAGGCAGACGGAATACTCAACCGTGTAAATTTTCTTTGTGTGAATTTGCAGTCTGTGTTTCCTCCCGTTCTGTCGATTGGTCTGCCTGTGAGGCACCATATCGTAGTGTACTACCAGGCCAAGGCTAAGGAAGACCGACAAACTTTACAGAAGAAGCTTATCTTGGATAAAGACGAGCTCGATGCTTCGGCCTGGGTAGACCATGCTACTATTGTAGAAGTGATGCAAAGTGATGACTTTGGCCAGTCAAGACCAGTACCACAAAGATATATTAAGTTAGTTGCGTGAAATGGATCCTATAGTACTCAAGTATGGCCTCTCGGTTTACAACTAGTAAGCAAGCAGGTCTTGTTTATCAGAGCTGCAACACGTACTGTAGACGCGTGTGTTGTTGTGCAGAAACTTTTGCAGAGATGTTTGTCAGATGCAGCTTCGGGAACAGGCGCGGAGCAAATTAATGAATCAATGAGTTATTGAGTAAAAATTCTACGGTGTGCGTGAAAATCTCATAAAATGTTTCTATCTCCAACTTGACAGAGCCACTGTGCTTGAAAATGGCCAGAAAGTTGAGAAAAATCTTCGTCTTTCAATCCTGATGTCTACCATGCCTCGCACGTCTGAAGATGGACAGGAGTTGAACCAGGAGCGACTCTCCACAGGGACGAAGTTCGCTTTAGGACAATTGGTTAAAAAAGACCTTCCTTCTGGAGGGGCGTGGTAATTAATAAGAGTGTTGAATTCGTCAAGATGATAACGATAAACATAATTAAAATAATGGTATTTATAACTTGTGTGCTAGCGTTTTCTTGCGCATTAAGTCGAGTTTATATTATTTTTTATTAAATATTTTTCTACCATTTTTTGATTAGTTCTACGAACATGATTTTGATATATACTCGAATTATATTTTATCAGTTAAACGATTACGATAATACGATTACAATAATAATAACGTTGATCACGACGATGATGATGATGATGATAAGATTTGGGGTGTATGTGCGTCGGTGAGGGTATCACAAGAAATTTTTTATCAACCGAATTGATAATGTGAATTGGCCTCCGGAGAGAATTTCGAGCGTGAACAGAGGAATTATGGGTTGTGTAAGAGCGTAAAGGTGCACACGACAACCCTGAAAGGCGTTGTAGGTAGGTTTTAGGTCACGGTTACTTGACCTCAGAATTTTAGGAGAAAACGTCACTGTAAGGAAAAGGCATAGTGGTTATATATGAATATAATAATATCACCAGATATCCAGGGTACCTCTCGAGATTGTCGCGTGCACTCTTTTCCCGATAACCTCTCTCGAAACAACTGTCTACAGATGGAGCTACGCAATTGGTGGGAACAATTAGAAGTCATTGAATAATTTTATAAATCAGTTTAGGAGTTAAAAAAATTCTTCGAAGCGCACAGGCTTTTTTATAATTAGATTAAATTTTTGTACAGTAAAGAATTTATGTGTGGGAGGGCACTCAGAGGGTGAGGAATGAGCTGTGTGGGAAACAAATTTGATTTGTTCAATTCATTTAAATCAAGTAGAATTAAGGTTTTTAGGTTGAAAAAATGTTTAACAATTTGAATTACATGTGTGCAAATTTACTGTGTATTAATAACGATGGCGTTGCTCCATATTTAACTCGCCCCAGTAAACTACGTTTACTTATCATTGGTTTGTTCCTTTTTTACTTTTGTCTTTGTCATTTTTTGATTACCTTTTTTTGTTTTTCTTCTTTTTTTATCCGTTTTTTTGTTATTTGATTTCTTATTTATTTCATCTTTTAAATGAATAATTAAAGGTGTTCGTGTGGTATAACACAATCCAGGCGACAGAGACTGACATCTTTAAAACCAGGGCTGAAAGATAAGACAAGAGCTATCCTGGGGAGTTCAACATAACTTTTTTCATGAGCGTCTGTAGATGGTGTAATAGGCAGCAATGCCCACGAAACCAAAACACGAGGGCTTACTTGCAGGTTAACCCTTTTGACTCCTAAGAGTAACAAGTATATAATTTCTCCTTACACTATCACCCCTTAATCACACATAAAGGTCACGAGAATAAAGAAAATGATCTCCAACTAAAGAAGCTCTTGATTGTTATACAAATTCTCTTGTCAGCACTCAAGGAAACGTATAGAGAACAGAAAGGGAAATATGCATACTGATGTTAGGCTGTAAAGGATTAAACTGACGGTGATAGAAGGAGGCACGAGAGCCCATAAAACGCCGGTAACTAGTTTTTATTGAAAACCTGTCTTACCGGATCAAAACGACAACTACCTTGTCGAAGGCGACACTCATTGGGAAGCCAGTCAGGCTTCCCAATTGGCTGTTACACCTGAGGAGTTAAAAAAATGGTGTGATGTGTATCTTTTTACGCATGCAAGTATCAATATATCAGCAAAATGGTCACGATATCGATTCTTCGCACTGCCTGTGATGCATATCCTAAAATCTTGAAGGAGCATCTGAGTCTGTTAGAAACTGCAACATTTTCGCAAAAAATTGCCGAAACCACTAAATTTTTATCAACCATCTTTTTATCAATGCAGATTAGTAAAGGGTAAATGCGATGGAGGTCGTTGAGCTGATCAGAAATTAGACTAATCAGTTACCTCTTTTACTTTTCCTTTGCCACTCGATATTCGCAATTCGTCGTAAGTATTACTACAAGATGTCTTTTCCTTGTGATTTCTTCAATCCTCGTTAGGGGATACTTGCCTCTCGAGATCAATCGCGTTTTTAAGTTGCCCATAGCTTAAAAAATCCAGAAATAGGTAGTTGTTTTAATGAGATTTTTCTTTTAATTATAGATTCTTAACAAACGTTATTCTCCTCTGGTCTACTCCTGGTTTGCGTAGATTACAAAAGATTATTTTTGAGTTACTATTCCTACGATCGTTTCATCGGCAGTAAAAACTACTCATACAGATGACTACGTGGAGGTTCGCGACGGCGAATTTGATTGGCAGGTTTGGTGGAAGAAGGTGATTATCTCCAGTTACAAGTACCTTTTTGTCGAGTTTGTTGGTTACTCGGACTATTCTCCTTCAACGAGGAAGTTCCAAGCTAAGTATAGAGCTGTAACCCTGGGTAACTAATTGATAAGAGAACTCGTAGTCTTTTAAAATCGAGTTTGGTAGATGGTTGCTTTTCAGCTCGATATCCCACCAGCACGTTCTTGGTCGTTATTAACGAAATATAATTCTTTACTTAAATTCACATGCCGGTCGGTCTAATCTAACAAACGTCTTTACAAATAAGCTCACGTTCCTCAACTTTACTTTCAAGTACTCAAACAACTCACGCTGTTTTGTAGCACCTACTAACCTTACGGCCTATTCGTTTCTCCAGTTCGTTTGTTAGGGCAACTGCGCTCTCGAACAATTTAGAGCTGAGCAGTTCCTCCGCAGGGATATTCAGAAGTCCAGACCATTTAACCAACTATCCTTTTAACATGATATGCACTTAGAAGATTACTGCATCATCCAAGGAAAAGAATCAGACTGTCCTTCGACACCTTTAAACTCGAGGGTGGGTTTGAGATGGTTCCTCGTCGATAAGTTTACAGAAGGAAACCTATTGTAGAAACTCTGCTTCAGCTATTACATTCAGTGATTGCTCTCTGTGGATGCCGCAGTTTAGATCAGACTCCCTCACCAGCTATAGAGGATTCCAAGCTCGATGTGAAGTTATCACTAAGAGTTGTAAGTGACTGAGATTTATGTACTTTTCAATATTGGCTAAACACTGAAGTTCAAAGCGCAACTTTCGCTTTCTCTCCAGTGATCATGGTCTCGACAGAAATTTAAATCCAGCCGTCGCAATTTACGAACGTGACATTTTGACCGTCGAACTTTTTCCTCCCTTAGAGAGTTACGAGTGAACCGTTAAGCTGCTTTGAAAAGACACGATGCTTTCTTGTGGTTGATTAAAAAATACCTTTGCGTAGTGAACTACCACCGGGAAGCTGACTCTTAAGTAGTGATCAAGAAAATGTTAATTTCTTGTAAATAGTTAGGCCAAACGTAGTCGAATGAAATGCTTTGAGGCTTAGGGAAGACTATGTTTGGGGGAAGATTTGGTTTCTTAACGATAAAAGAAACATACTCGTACTAATACTTACACGTTGCTATAGAAACTCTAAGCTCCTGTCTCTTTATTACATTGGTTATTCAGTGTACTGTGCTGTTTTGGTTACAATCTTGGTTAAAATCTCATTGCCTTGTGAAGCACTGCTTGTGAAGCAGTCCCAAAGTGACTCTGTGCCATTATTATTACTTGTATTGTACTTATCATACCGATATATAAGGATTAATATACGGTCAAGCGTAGATATGGAATTTCTCTTCGAGTTGAACATAATAAGGAAAATTCCATATCTACAAGTAACAATTGATGTACTGTTATTATCGTTCCGTCGCTTACTTTTGTTTTTTTTTTTTTTGATAAGCTCAATTAAGGAGGCTCGAACGCCCCACCTATTCTTTAGAATCGATGATGAAGATTTTAAAATATACCAAACAACCATGAAGATGACTAAAAATGACTCATTTTCATAATTAAATCCACCACTAATGTTCCGAGTAGGATGGTTGACGAAACTCTATGAACTCTAGCCCAGGCTGAATGCACAGGCATTGAAATCTTCGTTTTTATAGGCAGTTAGATCTGAACGATTGCTTATCGTGCTTTGAGGAACTTGACTCCCTCTTCATTACAGTCTCATTTTTGTCGTTTTATTGTAAACGATCTTTTATGCGCAGAAATATAAATCTTGGCTTAGTTTGTAGCAGGAACGATTTTTCAAAGGCTGTTTCATCGACTCAATCACACTTTCAGTATAGCTACATGTACTTCTTATCTAGAACTCTTGTTAGTTAAATGTAAAGGCTGGTTCAGAAAATAAGGTAAACGACTCCTTAAGGATTACCAGTCTGACCTGCAATTCCAGAGTGAATTGAATTTCCCGTTTGACCAGTGTCGTTTTTTAAAAGGACCTTGAGAGGACCTGGAAACGGATACCCAAACATTTCGAAACTGCTTCGGTAAACACGACCCAACTCCATAATCCACTCGGGCGGGATCTGAGAATAATGCTTTATCAGTTCGTCTCTCCTCTTAGGATAATTACTGTTTGTTGGAAATTGTGTGATATTTAAAACTCCAGCTTTCTTCAACGCATATCGTGCGTCTCGGGCAAGGGACTCAAAGCGACCGATGAAGTTGAAGTCCACGCTGCAGGGTCTACACTGGTCATCGTAAGTATTCCAGTGCCAGTTGAGTTGCTCATGTATGCCTTCCTTTAAAATATATTCTATAAATTCCGGAAATGTAACGTCATCGCCCACTTCCAGAGCTCTTTTGGTGGCATTCGGACGGAACTTTCTGATGATTTTTCTGCCATACGTCTCCAGCATGTATCGATCCACTGTTCTCGTAGATGCAAACTTGTCCTTGTAAGCTGACAATAACCAATCAAAAGGTTCTCGGACGAATATGATCTTGTATGATTTATGGAGATAATTCCAAACATCTGTGAAGACGTATTGATCAAGATTTGACAACATCTGCCCTGTTTGTTGTCTCAGTTGCTTAAATGTGGCTCTCCATTGACGACTTGCTATTCTAGGGACCATGCAGAAGACGATGGGAGGAGACTCGATCACTTGAAAGCGATACAAGCTTGGCAAACCACGTTTGTGTTTATTTGCCCGACAATAATTGATCAGAAGCCGTCTTAAGTCACGTTGCCTCTCTTCAATCCCTGAATGCAATATGTCTTCCTGAAGAGAATGTCAAAAAGAAAATATCAATTAATCATATCATATCAAAAGAAGCGAGAAATAAAGAGAACAATTTTCTTATTTTCATCCCAACACAAAATAATTAAGAAGTCACCTTTTTTTCTCCATCTGCCATCCAATTTCTATCTAAGGCCTCGTGGAAGCGAAGAACTGAAATATATTGAAAAATTAAGGAAAACAGTTGAAATATAATCTATCATTGAAAATTTCAGGAAAAATTAGATATTTCAATAGGGAATCTGAGATGATATGAAGAAACACTTATAATTGATAAATGAATAAACTTCGTGATTGCTGTTTATAAAATTTTGAGGACTTCAAACATAGAAGGAAATAAGTCAGCAATAAGTTTTTCCTTTCCTTTTAAGAAAAGTAAGAAACTAACTTTCAGTAAACAGAAATCTTCCTCGATTACAAACATTAAACATAGTAACCCTTTTGCAGTACCTCTTTTGGCGGACTTCTCAGTTTCGAAAAATATTATCATGTTGATCATCGCATATATGGCAAAAACACAGAACGCAATCGTTGATAGTGTTCGCAACTTGCGAATAATCATGAACATAATGCAAAAATAGGAGTGAAAGCTAACGTCGCTTTCTGGTTTGACATTGAAACCCGCTTGCATTAATTCAAACTTAATATTCCAAAACGCAAAATAAACGAGCTACAACTTTATAAGTTCGAAGACCACAGTTAAATTATTTAACATCACTTAATTTGGTTTGTATTTTCCATAACGTCTAGTTTTTCTCTTTTTTGCCTTTTTTCATTTCAGTCGCAAAAGAGTGTTGTGACTTCCAACCCTGATGAATTATGTATTGGTGCAAGATTTTTCGGATGCGTCTTACTAATTTTGAATATTTAGAGTTATGTGAGATTTATGCGGACAGCTTTGAAATTCCTTTTACTGTGACGTAAGTGGAGTTGATTGCATTGGGCCAACGTAGACAGGCATCACGATATTACATTTCCACAAAACTAACATACGACAAAAATGATGAACGAGCTAATCCCACGTTATCAAGTTAATCTACTATAACCCTCTAACAACGGCCACAAGTTCTCAATTCCTTATTTTTTTCATTTTAGTTTTTCATTGTCGTATGACTAGTTGCAGTGTATAAAGCGATCCCTGTGCAGTGTAGTATCGCAAAATTGTTAAGTACACAGTATTGTAAGCATTGATATTCAGGATATTTTTTTTACTAAAGAACTCCTTAGGTTTATTTATCACGGAAAACTGACATCATTATAGTGGGCAACCGGTAACGCGTTTGGCTACTTTTTGGGGAGAAGATTACGTCAAGAAAATTATCTCGAGAAATTAAATGTCTTATAACATTCGAACTGATAGCTTATATGGCATTCTGTTTTTATATTATTGGCTATTACCGGATTCTTGGATCAAACATCTACTTACATAACCGGGAAGAACTGAGAAATGTTAATTTGAGCGTGGATCATTGTTTAATTTGTGCCCAGGTTACAGAATACGGACTGTCAGAGACTGTCAGAAAACAAATTTGTGGGTAATTTCACTCTCTAAATTGGACTAAAAAAATTGCCTGTTAGCGAACACCCATTCAGTTTTCATTTTGTAACTTTTTTGTCCGCTTCAAGGAATAAAAACGGGAACTTTTCTCAAAAAAATTGTAAAAGAATATTCAAATACAGAAGAAAAATAAATCCCCTGTAGTCACTAATAAGAATGAAGAGAAAAAGGGTGAGATTAGTGATTTTGCGGGGTGTTTATTTTGTTGGAAGGCGCTTATTTAAGGACTTGCGGCATGTCTTAAGAAATCCGATAGCGGAAACACTTCTGGTTTCCCATTGATGGTTTAATTAAGCGCGCATGCGTTTTCGAACCGTTGATCTCGAATCTTCCTCTGGAAAACCAGCGGCAAATTGTAAAGTATGATAATCAGGTCCAGAATATATCCTAATACTGATTTGATAGTCCTCCGCTTTGTTTTTAATATCACATTTATTCAATGTTTAGCTCAGAAAAGCGTGATATATCAAAATTAAAGGATCGTTAAAGATGCTTTACCATTTTCGTTTCCGTGGTTTTCTCTTGCCTTGGGGGGGCAATTTTTCGTTTAGACTGGCAAACTGAAAGCCGCGAAAAACTTTTTAAAATTATCCTATGCAAAAGGTAAGATAATCTCCAGACAGACAAAAGCTGGAAATACAAACATTGAATATATATATATCTTATTAGACGTTTTGATGTGAAGTATCGCTGAGTATTTTTAAGAGTTGTGCCGTATTTTGACGAGCCCGTAAGTCTTTCTGCTCATTTCTCATAAGGCGGGAAAAGCAAAGAGGATAGAGAAGCGTAGCGTGTGCAGCCGACTAGTTAAACAGGTTTTTTTACAGTACAAAATAACCAACTGTCCAAATAACCATATCGTAGGATCTTTATACTCTATTCGCGCGTTTTTTGTACCCTACTAAGTGCAGTTGAACAAAAATACATATATATCGCTTCAAGAGGCAATAGGTTCAATCGCTCGGGGTTCTTCCGGCTCCCCTATTATGCTTCAAAAAATTATGGCACGAAAGAATTAACACTGATATATAAACACACCCACGCTTGATCGATATGAGACTGTTCTCGCTTTT
Source organism: Pocillopora damicornis (assembly GCF_964200805.1). Taxonomy (NCBI): domain Eukaryota; kingdom Metazoa; phylum Cnidaria; class Anthozoa; order Scleractinia; family Pocilloporidae; genus Pocillopora; species Pocillopora damicornis. The sequence goes on from NC_142682.1 coordinate 11,819,979, forward strand.
GTCTATTCTGATTTCTCAGCATAATTATAACAGCATTGTCACAGTTAGTACTACTGAGTCCAGAGTTCAACTGAGCACAATGTGATTAAATATTTTTTTTCCCAAGATCCTAAAATATCTCGTGCAATATTCCTTTAGCCCATTGATACCAGACAAGACAACAATTAAGAAAACTGAATGAATTCGTTGCCGGCGGAACTAATAAGAAACAGGTGAAATACAACCAGATTATTGGACAGGGATAAAGCCGTTTCTCTTATTCCGTCTGTAAAGTCAGAGCTAGTGATATCTCTCTTTAAATTCTGAGGGGGATATCATTTGTGCCTCTACTTGCTATGGTGAGAAAAATCTAATTTCTAAACCCCTAAAGTTGATAGAAGATGATTTCAGGTACATTGTTCAAACGCTAAGCTCATAGAAATGTGCACTTGTAGCTGACAGTAATAATCCTACAGCGTGACAATACAGGCGAGAAATATGAACCAGCTGGTACTTCTTGACAAATGGAGCACAATTTTCGTGTTTACAGAAAGTTTCGCGTGCTTACTAGGAATTGTCTTGAATGGAATCGTGATCTTTACTTTTGGTAAAAATACCAATCGTAAAATTTCAGCCCCAAGTTATTTCATTTTAAGTATGGCGGTGTGTGATTTCCTATCATGTGCGTTGGCTGTACCCCTTGCAATCGCGCGGCACTTCCAGGGAGACTGGCCACTCGGTAAAACTGGCTGCAAGGTCCATGCCTTCATGATTTTTCTTCTCGCTCTCGTCTCAATCACTCACTTGGCGATAATTTCATTGGGAAAGTACTTAACAATCACCAAGTCTCTTTCAAAGGATTCATATTTCAACAAGAGAAACGTATTATTGCTAATTGTGGGTTCGTGGATTTACTCTCTTACGTTCAGTGTGCCACCCTTGTTAGGATGGTCCTCATATGGTTTAGAGGGGATCAATGTGACATGTTCAGTTCAGTGGAAGTCATCTGCTTTTAGTGATCGGGCATATTTTGGAGTTGTTATCGTATCCTGCTTCTTTCTGCCCTTATTCGTGATCGTATCATGCTACTACAAGATCCATCGAGTATCTAGACTAATTGTTGTAAACACTTCACGAAGGGGGGGAATAACAATAACTGCTTCTCGAGCTCTCATGAAAAGACATCGCAAATCTGCCATGTACTTTCTCGCCATCGTAGCCGCATTTTTGATCCCATGGTTGCCTTACGCCACGGTTGCATTTCTTTTGGCTATTGGTCAAAAAATTAACCCCATAGCTACGAGTGCCTGTAGCGTGTTTGCCAAAATATCGTTCTTCCTTAATCCAATGCTTTACGGAATTTTGCACAGTAAATTCCGCCGACGTTTTATTCATCTGGTTCCTCTGATTAGGAGGAATCGGAGTGTTAAACCATGGTCAGTGGTATTACCCCCGGTATCGCAGACCTTGGCTCTCTAAAGATAAAATTAAACTCTTTCTTTTCTAGATATTTGAATACGTACAGTCAATTTCTTGGTTCTCTATTTTGCTGACCCCTGTGAGTGTCAACCGTACCAGCAAGTATGAATTAAATGGTAATTAATTGCATGGAGTTGTATAAACGAAAAATTGAAAACATCGTAATGAGGTCTGAAAAAAAGGACTAAAGAGAACGTGTTCGTCCTTATTTATTATGTTCCTGGGTAACAGTTTGTGTCGATCATTAAGCCACAAACGACCTCTGTTTTATTGTCCACTTCATCTTCTTTCCATGAGTGCACTTTGTGCGGTGCAATGTATGAACTTTATCAGCAAATAAAAGTTGTTCCTCAAAAAAGATGAGAATTAAAAAATGAGTGAGATCTTTTTCCCCACAAAAGGAAATATATGAAATTAGTGTTTATCACATAAACTGCGGTGTTATACATGGATTTTCGGCCCTTAGAAAAGCGGTGGCAACACACGTGAAAAAATATCGTACTTTCTCACGTGTGTTGATACAGCCAATCAGCTGCTGACACATCACTCGCCTTTGGCGCCACTCGGTCAGGTTGATGAATGAACGGCAAAGACTTCACGATTCTAAATACAAGTTGTTTGTTGGAGCTTTCTTGAATTATGGCGGCTAAAACACTAAAAAATCCGTATCGCTGACAGATAGTGAGGTTCAAACTTTCCTAGAAGGGGAAGAAAACCAATATACTAAAAGAAAAACCGAAAGTTGCGTGGCTTTGATGTCAGCATTTCTCTCGGCTGAGAATGAAAATCGACAACTGGAAGATTTGTCACAGGCCGATTTTGGCCGTTTACCCGAAAGACTTCTTCTGTTGGTAAGGAAAAAGTCAATAAATGAGAATTTGTAAATTGAAAATTACGACAATTGTTGCTTTTGTAATCATGATTCAACGCATTTTTCATCTTAAGAGTTAGCGCCAACACACTCGGCGATTGTTATTTGGGGATTGTCGATTCACATTAATGAAGTCGGCTTTTCTTCTCAGTAAAGGGCTATTGTGTTTATATGATAAACTAGACCCTGTGAGCAAGGTAACTGGGATACCTGGATGGTACTGGATCCTTGGGATTAAGCGTAATGATACTGCAGGTGTCGGACTAGTAAACTGAAATAGTGGGCTCAAGTCTGGCTTAGGGCAGACACCTTTTTTCAAAAAAGATTGTCATTATACACAAAAAAAACACAGGATTTTGGATCATGTATTTATTAAAAAAGAATTTCCATACAACTACAATGAAAACAAACATAAGATTCACTTTTCTGATCGTGAAATTAATACCATTCGTACTGTAATCGTAACTACGTTCCTTGGCATGAAGTGAATCCATAATGGCTTCTTGCTTCACAAGCTGTTTGCACCATTAGAGTTTTGTTCTTCAGTCTCATGGTAGTAGTGTTGTTCAATAGATTGCAAATAGTATATGCAGTTTGGTTTCAGATTTCAGATTTTGCTTTTTTTCAACAAGTGTACGTTGTTTTAACTAAGACATTGGCATACTTGGCATACAAGGCATATAAGGCATACAAGGCTTTCATGGCTTTCAAGCGTTTGCGACTCAATCCGTTCCAAAAATACCGCTTAATAACATCTTTTAGTGTGGATTGGCCGCGAACAATACTACTTGTGTATGCCTCTGTAAGTATTTTCAGCGTTTGCACCATAAAGCTCCAGGTAATTGTAAACCAAAAACGTAGAATTGGATCACAGTTAGTTGTCATGGTGTTGAGGGCCCAATGACCACTGGGTACTATTGCGCAATTTGTCCATTTTGTGGTGGAGGAAAAAAAAGGCGACAAAAACACAAAGGCGTTTTATGACTGGGCTACCACAGCGCGCTCATGTATTATTTTATATTTATTATATAGATACTGTAATAAATACCAGGATTTTTTCTTTTACTAAAAAAATCATATCTTCATCGCGCGCAGTGAAGATACTATTTTTATCCTTCACGTGTAAGGATATTGGTGTCACCATGGTTATTAACATGATTAGCCAATTACAAGAGAGCTTCCCGCTCAGGCGCACGGCCGGTTCTCTTGAAATTTCATTAGTATAAATAAAGTAAATAGAACATTACATGGCTGCTTGGGGATACGAATTTTATCTTCTCGTGCTGAAAGTATCTCTCACTCGTTCGTTTCGCTCACTCGTGAGAGATACTTTCAGCACGAGAAGATAAAATTCGTATCCCCAAGCAGCCATGTAATTTCCTTTATTTCATATAAACTACGGTAGTATGAAAGGATTTCCAGCCCTGAGAAAAGCCGTAATAACCCGTATGAAAAGTACGATATATTTTCACGCGTGTTTGATATCGCCAATGACATATCACTTGCCTTTCGCGCCAGTCAGTCAAGTTGATGAATGAACGGCAAAACCTTTACCATTCTCAATCCATTTGTCGGAATTTTCTCGGATTATGGTCGCTAAAACACTGAAAAATCCATAAAGCTTATAGGCAGTGACGTTCAAATTTTCTTAGAAGGTTGTTGGGAACGAAAATCGACTGCTGGTAGATCTGCCGATTTTTGCCGCGTACCTGAAAAATTTCTTCTGTCAAGTCAATAAATGAGAATTTTGTACGTTGAAAGGCTACGCCCACTGTTTGTTTTTTTAATGATTCAAGACATTTTTTTATCTTCAGCCATAGTGCCAACGCACTTTACAATATACATTCGGAGATTGTCGATCCTTTTATTTTCATCCGTTAATAAAGTCGACTTTTCTTGTCAGTAAGGGGCTATTGTGTTAATATGATAAACAAAATATACATCGTTGCTTGTAGATATGGAATTTCTCTTCTGGTGTTCAACTAGACACCTCATTCGTTCGCTGCACTCACTCATTAGCTATCGAGTTGAACATTCGAAGAGAAATTCCATATTTACGCGCGCCCACGCATTATTCTCTATGTACAACACAAGTGAGTAGTGCTTTTTACGCATGCTAAATTCAAGTACTATTCGCCTAATTGCAGCCGGTGAGACAAAATCGCGCGTCAAGAGTTTAATTTCCGACCATTTTTTGATACATTGGAAAAAATTAACTTATTTTTTTGGTATCTATTTGGTATATACTAAAACAATTATTCACCTCTGTCGGTGAAAATGATGGATTTGTAACTCGCCGCTTTGCGGCTCGGTAAATATTCGCCACCATTCACCTGCATTTTGGTGAATAACTGTTAAATTTGCTCAGAAAAGTAATTAAGTGAAGCAAATCATAAGAAGAAGAACGAGTAGGTTTGACTTTATTCCAATTAGGCAAGCAGCGCAGGCGTAAAACGAGTTGATCATGTTGATTGAGCATCAAAACTGGCGATCGCGTTACGCTTTTGTTTAGCTCTAGTCATCACACCATAACCACATCCAATACGTAATGAGAGCTCAGTGCTAGGAGTTGTACAGAAAACTTCCCCTTTGCGAAAGTTTCTCGAGGTAAAAGTTTGCATGTCGACCATTGTCGCGGATTGGGCTTCTACAGACGCGTCACGTGATCACAGCCATCAACCAACATCCTGAGGTCATATACAGCGGATCCTCGAACTTAATTGGTGAATCTGACCCCTTTACCCAGTTTGATGTCAAAGAGGATGTTTCTTCGTTGATAATTGCACCATCATCCCTTTCATCGGTATCTATTGATAAATCAATTAAGGAGCCTATTTCTGAAAGAATATTATGTAAGTGCACTCAGAGAGGCGCTGCTCACGTGTGGATGTGCGTAACCATTCATCAAATCGTGCGGCAAGAGGCGGTAAAATACATCCTGATTATTTCGTTTTCTTTTTTGAGATATTGCAAACGACTTTTATTTTTTTCGACGCCGGTTCAAATGATTTGAATCATTTCAGAGTCCTTTTTCATTTTATAACTAACAACAAGTTAAAAAGCGAAAACAAAAATTTTGAAAGTTTCGCATTTAAAAACTTTTTTGAATGAATGAATTTGGTGTTCATGACTTCAACCGTCTCATTCGTTGAAAACAATTAGGTTGTCATCATTCGTAAAAAAATTATTAAAAAATGATTATAAAATAGTTTGCTACATTTATGTTTAGTGTACGACAAGTAAAAATATTAACTGACTTTGATGAAAACCACGCGTCGTTGAAACAAGGCTGCAAATCAATATTATGATGTGTTATGTAACATGTATTTGTATATTCAGCGCGGAATTCTCATTGTAATTACTAAAAGAGGTTTGAATGAGACGATGTCTTACACAGTTACCTAGTAAATCCCCGGTTCGCCTAGATGGTAGGCTACAAAATTCGAAGCTTTGGAAAGTAGCCTATACAGCTTACATGTCGCCACTAGCTGGGAGAAGACGCAGTAGCCTACCACGTGCAAAAACAGCTACCCGGATGGAGAGCACGTGTTTGCACTCAATACACGAGTGTTCGTGCTCCATGTAGGCGGTTTCATAGCAATAAGACTTAAAATCATTTGCTAAATGATATCCGTTGTATATTTGAATGCATATGTTTTGTTAAATCTTGGTGGGTGTAGAGTGATAACTTCCCGAAAAAAAGAAAACATAGCATGGAAACAAGTGGTAATTGAAATAATAAAGAAGAAGAAATCGCGAAGCCCTGAATGACGCAAGATCTTCTTTTTGCCAACTGAATCGCTGACAAAAATAGACCATCAAGAAAAAATCCTGAAAGATGACTACCACTCAAAAATGGAACACAATTCTCGCAATCACTCAGCTGTTGGTGTGCCTCTTAGGAATTATTCTTAATGGCATCGTGATGTTCACAATTTTCCGAAATAAGCACAGGCGGATATCAGCGCAAACGTATCTCATCTTCAGTATTGCAGTGAGCGATTTTCTCTCGTGTGCGTCGGCTGTTCCTCTCTCGATAGCAAAGTACTTCTTAAAAGAATGGCCCTTTGGTAAGGCTGGTTGTCAAGCTTACGCCTTTTTGATATTTTTACTGACCCTGGTTTCCATCACTCACTTGGCCTGTATTTCAGCTGGAAAGTATCTTACTATCACCAGATCTCTTTCAAGGGACTCTTACCTTAACACGAAAAAAGTACTACTCATAATCTTGGCCTCTTGGATTTTCTCACTTTGCTTCAGTTTGGCACCTTTGGTAGGATGGTCAGGGTATGGTTTGGAAGGAACAAACATAACGTGCTCAATCAAATGGCATTCATCTCATCCAACTGATAAGGCATACTTTGGAGTTGTCATTTTTACCTGTTATCTTTTACCCTTGGCTGTGATCGTGTTTTGCTACTTCAAAATCCACAAAGTTTCCAAACATATTATACAAAATACTCATCAAATGAGTGGGCTGGCCATGACCGCCACGCAAGTGCTTTTGAAGAAGCATCGCAAGTCAGCCATGTACTTTCTCGCCATCATCGCTGCTTTTGTAATTCCTTGGACGCCTTACATCACAATTGCCTCCCTTCTGGTGCTGGGTAAACTTATCAATCCTGTAGCTATCAGTGCAAGTAAGGTTTTTGCAAAAGTTTCGTTTTTCTTAAACCCAATGTTATATGCCATTTTCCACCGCAGGTTCAGACGGCGTTTTATTTTATCAGTTCCTAGATCGAGACGAGTTGTGGTGAGTCCTATCGGTTTACCATCAGTTTCGCGAACTTTAGCGCTTTGAACGACCCGGATGCACATTATTTTTTCACTCCATTTATATTCAAGACCATGTAAACAGTCACTGACTTTCATTTGCACCCTGTTAGTACCACAGATGTATTAGTGGAGCTCTCACGCGGGAACAGTAAGGCCTCCCTGAAAATAGGCTTATTCAAACTTCTTCGCACACTTGGTCCGTGTATGTTACATAACACATATGTCAACTGCTGACCATTACAATCGCGGTATTTCGTTGCTGAAGATCTCAATGGGGGTAATGGCTCTTATACGGCCAATGGTTAATTTCTTTCCTTTGTGGCTAAATGGAAAATTCTCAGGGATTTTTTTTTTGTACGATTAACGGTCAAAATTTGTTAATTTTTACGCCCAAAGGCTAAATCACTTTGCCCTTTTGATGCTATTGTATAACCCCAGCGAGAATCTCAAAATAGCCCTTAGGAAAGAAATAAACGAAGGTGCGGTGTCACGAGTACTTGAAATGATAAAAGCATTTAAACGTAAAAAATTTACTCATAAAACAAATTCTGTGAAAGATGATAGCCTTTAAAGCCACCTGTTTAATTTCTCTTGTGAATCGTTTTAAATGAACTCGTTTGTTTCTGACAGGTTTAAGTAACGGAGGCCAGAGCGGAAACTTTTAACTATCTGGAGCTCTTTTTTTAAGACTAAGAAAGCCTCTTTATGATTCCTATCAAGTTTTTGAACGCCTGAAGTTATAATTTTGTCTTCGATGTGTATGGTTGTAAAAATGTTCGTTTTTGTCCGATAAAAAACAACAAGGAAATGCAAGCGGTCTGTATTCATGTAGACCACTTGTCCATTGATATTATTGCCGTATGTTGCATGTAACATGCTTTGCATCACTGCATCAATAGCTAAATAAATGATATAAAAGTATAGAATAACAATAAATCCCAATGACTGGAAGGAATACAAATTTGTGTCTATCTATATAATTTGAAACAGATATCAGTGCAATGAAAAAAGTCAGCGGCCCTCGCTTAAAATCTTACCACATACTATTTTGCGACATTTAAAGCGCAATTTTCCTTTTGGTTGCATATTTACATATCATTTTTTTTCTCTGACTCTGTGTCTTTATCCCTCAATCACGACTGAAAATTTTCACTTTACGCTCACTCCCCGACCCCTAACGACGGTCCTTACCCGTTGATGGTTCCTTGTTTCAAGAGCATGGACTGCATAAGTCAAAACTCGTTTTCAAATTGTCTCAAATATTTCACACGACGCAAAAGAAATGTTCTTAACTTCCCCTCAACCTCTTATATCTATATATTGGCTGCCATTCTGGACGCAGTTTTTTCCCCAGGACCTCTCAGATTTCGGAAAAGCGGTTTTTTAAAACCGATTAGCCGCTGGAAACAAATTTTAATGCATAAGATGATTAAAATGCCTTCAAAAATGCGGTCCGTTCGTCATGTTATAAAAGTTTATCCTCTATTTGAAGTGTTTATGCGACATTTCTTAATTTTTCTTGAATTTATAAAAATTCAATGCCGCTATGTTTGCGACCGAAGCCTGGATGAGAAGAAGTTATTATGGATCAGAATGAATTGTTTACTCGCTTTCTTTGTAACAAAAAATAACCGAAAAGCAAGCTTACAACTACATGTGCATTCGTCAAGCTCACGATAGGCTTTTTTCCATTCAAGAATTCCTAAAAGCTGCAATAGTTTATTTCGTTATGATTGTGATAAATGAGTGTTTTTTGTTTTCATCCTTGTTATCATTATTATTAGAGTGCTATTATTTTATTTATCTTTTTTTTTGACAAAAAAGTTTCAGGCTTGTATCGAACCGTGTTTTTTTGTCGATGGTCCATTATTGGGGGCTACTTTATATCCAAGATCCCAATATTCTTTTGTTATTTTAATCCCTTATCTCTCGAAAATGATCATTATCGTGTTAAAAGAGCCTGCCCTCTTTACCGCCGAAATATACCCTACCTATTCGGCAGTTAATGTTGGGAAACTAATTTAAATTACAAATGAGTTTTAAAAATCGGTATAATATTTGCGATCAGTCTTGCACGGGAAAGACAGCTTGCTAATCAAAGGAAATCTCAGCGTCTTTTGCAATTACTCTGGAGCCAAGTAAAAAGTAAATTTTAACGTTATTACCGCGGATAACGACAGTTCTATTAAAAGCGTAATGTGTCTCCTCGAAGTTCGACGTCGAAGATTGATGGAAATCATTCATTTGACTGAGATAAATAATCTTCGCATATAATATTTCGAACAGAAGAACACAGTTTTGCATCGATTTTTATCGCCAGCCATGAAAACTGCATTACAGCATTGAATTAAAAAGTTAGAGTGTAGAGCGTATTATACAGAGCGGGACAAATCATCGGTGATAGCCGTAGTGACAGTTTTTATTGAACCACGTTATTTTTGAGGCAGCAGAAAGAATTTTTACTAATGCGTTGGTGTCTTGACCGCTCATTAAATTTTTTTTACTTCTTTTGTTGGCATTTATTTTATTTTTAGAGTTTTTAAATTTTTGTAACTTTATTCTCCGGGACATTATCGAGCAGGAGATGAAAAATTCTGGAAATCAGCTCTTTTAGGAAAGGAAATATTGGAAGGAAACCATCTTATAAGGTTTTTTTGATAGCTCTGTGGCTTATTGGCTCATCTGAGCTTAATATTACGCCTACGCCAAACTTCTGCAAAGAACAAGAGGATGATCGAGTAAATGTCCTATTAACAAAGTACCTTTTGCTCTGGTTACGAAAGGTTTTGTTGTCAGCGTTCTTAATTGGTTACGGATGGTAGAGCTTCATTTATTGTTACTGATTTACTTACATAATTGCATTTAAATTATGGCCCGCTTACGTGAGGTCAGATTACCTACGGACTCCTGTGGCAAGATTCGAAAGTTTACGTATGTTCAGATGCAGATCTTGGCGAAGTTCTATCGCGTTTTTGCGTGAGGTTATGTAAGAGTTACGTAACGCCGGAGGTAGTTTAAGTGTCGTTTTTGCTAGATAGTTTTCTTTTGCTAGTTGACCTCAACAAGGGCAGTCGTTTCGTTGGTTTTTGCTAGCGCCGTGGTACTTTTGTATAAGAGTTTTTGCCACCGGACTTGGTTACATTACAAATTTCGAATAAAATGTACCTAAATACTACACGTTTACACGTTTACTTATTTACACATCTTTCATCTTTACTTTTGTCTATACGAGAGTTATTAAACGTGCATTCAAGTTTGGCGTAAATATGTAGTATTTACTGAGCTACTAAATCAAAAGCAAAGCCAAGTTATCACTGGCGAGCGCCTCCCTTCGTGGAGCCTTAGCTTAATAACGAAAATCATTTTGATAATATTTCCTACTGCAAACGAAATTCCGAACCTTACTCATCGCCTTTTGATGGTTTTAGTGACCTAGAAAAGCGAAGATATAAAAATTTTCGCGCGCGCGCCAACATTGAGCAAAAACCGTATGGAGCCTCCTTAGGTCGACTGATAACTTTAAATTCAGCCTTTAACGAAAATGTTCTTCCTCCCTTCATTTAACAAAACTCTCAATGTTAGATGCGGGATTATTGGGGCTCCGACCAAATCTTTGTTTCTTTTTGCATATATTAAAATCTAAGTGTAAAATTGATCGCAAGAAGATTTTTATGTTATTCGTCGGACGGGAGGTTCCTATTGGGAAAAACTGTTCCCGAGGATTTGAGTACCAAAACAGAGGTCACAGTTTTTTCCAATACGGACCGACCTAGGCTGGTGAATAACATTTTTATTTTTTCTAAAACGAAATGCAGGTTAAAAGAACCAGAATGTGATTACGACAAGATCCTCCATAAACTGAACTGATAGTAGTTAAAACAGAGGTAATGCAAATTAATGCTTAACCGAAATTCTTTTTTTTTCTGTGTAATGATAGAGGTTATTTAAAAATGTGCTTACAAGTATCTGTCACGATCTGACACCTGTCAAGTAGAGAGCGCGTGAAAAATATAATATAATGAGAACAAGTTGTTAATCAGCTTGATTTGCTTAAAATATATTGCCCTGCTGGAAAAACAAAACTTATTGACGAAAAATGGCAACGGAGCTAGGGATGTTCTCGGTGACTACGAAAGCGTTACCGTGCCCGTGGGCAGAGATAGGAAAATCCGGACCGCGTTAAGAGCCAATCAGATCGCAGGATTTGTTACCGCGCCCTCTGAGAAAAAAAATTTAAGTACTGTAGGCTCAAATCTTAAGGTATTTCTCTTTTTTCCCTAGAATATTGTCGAGGAGCAGATGGAAAATCTGGAAATAATTATAATAATAAAAAAGCAGGACATGGAAGGGAAGAATGCGTTGTTTTTTTGTTTTGTTTTATGGTGAATTTACTCATCTAAACTTGTTAATCTGAACCCGGTTGTTCAATAGGCTGGATAACGCTATCCTCTGGATAAATCTCTATCCGGGGGACAAAGTAATACATTTTGTTAACACTTATCCGCTGAATATAGCGATTTACTTGTTGGAAAGCGTTAGCCGCCTTTAAACAACTGAACCCAACAACAACATCAACATTTTCCAAAGGGTTTCAGAACTTCCGCCAGCAACCGAAATGAATTTATCGCTAAATCCTGGTTGCGTTTACGTTCTTTTGCATAGTCACTGAGTGCATATGGAGTTATAAATTGATTATGCCTCGTGTAAACACTAACCAAAGTTTGGTCTTGTTTGCGGAAAACCTTCAATCAGTCACTACGATCTAGGTTTTGTAATCTATTGCATTTTTTGATTTTTCTATAATTTTATCTCTTACAGAGTGACCAATGAATAGTTCAGTTGCTTTAACCAAGAACCGAACCAGACGGACTATGATCCTAACGGCTCCTTTCTATCAAGAATACGGCGAGTCATGCCGGTTTAACATACATTTACCGAAATCGAAGGCCGATGTTATTTCGCAGTTATTTGACCATTTTAGGAGGCTGAATCCATGTTATGTATAGGCTGTTTAAAATATTATTATTTTCCCACCAAAAAAAACTACGGGCGTTCGAAGTACGCATGCACCTTTTTTCCGTTAATGAGTCTGTAACATTCGTTCAAAAGCGTGGAATTTGACACCTCCCTTCAATAACAGTTTTTTTTACCGAAATACAACTGATGTTAATGTTTCTTTGCGACCCAATCTATTATACATTTTTTCATTACAATTATTTACGATCAGAGATGAATTAATGAGGTCATCCGTTAGTGAGGAGAATAGTCTTCGTATTTAGTTAAGATAGCAACCATTTTTGTTGCTGTTAATCAAATAATTCCAAATTGTTTATCTTTGCAGTATCTTCTATGTGGTCAGCGACTTTAACTTGGTCTCCTGGTCGAACTTTTGGATCAATATCAGTATCTGGGCAACTGCCCACCTACCCCTCCCCTAAACCAAATTGATCACAAGTTAGGGTTAATGTTGGGTTAGGGGAGGGGTAGATGGGCAGTTGCCCAGATACTGATATTGATCCGAATTTTTCATCTTTCCATCCGACTGACAACATTCTTCTTCCTCTGATAATAATTGTCAATATGATAAGAGACTGCTAAATGTTTTCACGGATGAGGAAAAATCACCTGCCATGACTTGAAGTATAAACAGCTTTGAAACGGAAATTTTGGACATTTCTTTGTTCTAAGATAAGGATTTGGTAAAATGCTATTAAAAAAAAGTTGCTTGGCCACGTTGACATGAATTTGATGAAATGAAAATATGGAATTCCTATCCTACCAGAGTATTGAAACAATCCAACTTTGAGTTGAGAGGCTGCTTGAGCCAACCACAACTGCTACATGTTGAAGAACCAAACGACGACGGCGACGCCGTCAACGACGTCGGTTAAAAAATAGGCTTCTATTTTACCAATGAATCTCAAGATATTCTAAGGTAATTTTGTTTATTTCTCATTGTCAAAACTATCTGAAAATTTAAAATGGAACACAGCGTTAAATTATAAATAGAATTTGAAATATTAGCAGCCGTCGTTCAAGTTCTCCAGAAAACGCATTTCACGTCGCTGTTTTGCAGAGGATGCAAAGAAATTTACAAAGATTTAAAACGCATGTGCCCAGCCATTGTTCTGCTCATTAAACTCTTTGTTTAGTCACGTTCCCGTTGCCGTTGCCGTCGTGGCTTTCTTAAAATCCCTACTGACTAAGATGTTGTAATTGGTCCGGTTTTTTTTGTAAGGAGTTAAAGGCAACATTTCCCTTAGAATGCTCGTCTTCTGATAAAGTACCTTTTGACTGCTTTCGTCGCCCCTCGCAAAGGTTCAGGCGCCTTATTCCCTCCAAGGTGACTCATTCTCCTTAGTTTTTGGGAGAGACATGTCTTCAGCAAAATAATCGACGGATACGTCATGGCAGACAGGTATGAAGTTCTGTTTGCAGCTTCAGCCAGCCAATTAAGAGTGAGAAGAATTCTTGGAATTAATGGCGTGGCATTTCAAAAGTATTTAAATGAACATAAGTTACTAACATTTTCCTGAGAACGTATCTCCCTTCTCTTTGTGCAGAAAAAAATCAGATTAAAAGAACACATAATGAAAAGAAGGTACTGTAAATTCAAAATGAAGTGATCGTACATAAGAACGATAGATTAAGGAGGTGTACTTTCCTTACCCTCAGGAACACAAAATGAATACAGGGCACTGCCATCCACCGATCCTGTTCGAGTGGATTGCCACACGAGCAGGCGATGAGCTCTTATTCATTATAAACTGGACGACTCCAGGATTTGTATGTACAAAGGGAAAACATTGAATAACAATTCTTGGGAAAGAATTTGTCGCAGTCTTTATCATGCTGAAGTTAACTTTAGAAAGGATATCATATGAGGACATCAAATAACCTGATATAAGACAACAAAACAACAACCTGCAAAACACACAAAAAAATTGTATATTGCATCGCAAGTTTCCCTCCATTTTTGTTTTAGATGACAATGGAGGAGTGTAAAATTAAAGATAAAGGCCATAATAAGAAAGAAAAACACGCCGGAGAAAGAAGTGCATTGTTATTTCATGCTGTTATGCCAAAATTTAAAGCGAGAAAGAAGCAACATGAACAGCGGCAAAAAAAGGTGGAATACACTGGGGATTCTTTGTGGCTTGCAACTGAAAAATATAAAAAAATCTTCAGCAAACGGAAATGAAATAACAAATGATCAAAACAGAAAGAGTGGCCGGGAAAAAAAGGCGCGAGCAAAGGTCTCCGACAAAGAACGGATGTGATTTGACTTAAATTGCTGACAATGTAAGAAAGTAGAGAAAAAAATTAATCATTGATGAGCTCCGAACAAAGAACAAATTTCTAACTATCTCAAGTCCCCTTCCGAAGCTTTCAACAACTTACCTTCCGATTTCTTGATCATTTGTTTTACCCTGATCTATGAAGAAACGGGTTAATGCGGAATTTATTTCTTAGAGGCCTACTCCGCATACAGCTAAGATGAGCAATGTCAATAGCTGCCTGCGGGAAAAAAGATGATGAGGGTGGTAAAGGATAAATTTGGTCGTCAAACAGGAAGACGTTATTCATTATCACGCGCGGATATTTGTTAATTAGATCTGCAATCCCTTCAGCATAGACTACCAAGTCCTAACTCTTTGTCACTTTGGTTTCCTCGAGTCTTCGCTGAAGCAGGGTATTTATGTTAGCCATTTGGGACTGAAGAAGGTTTTTTTTGTAAATGGACGGACTAGATGGATCTATTTACGTAAATCTCGTATGAGTTATACCGACTCTTAAATGCAGTAATTGAGGGGTTTAAATTATTTTTAAGAGCTTAGAGTTAAAAGCTTAGCTATTTAAAGCGCATATCAGAAAGATTGCTTTTCTAGGAAAAAACCATGGAAAAGAGAAATTGAATCAAATCTCGCCCTATTTATACTGATTGTAATAAAATTTCCAATCAAACTCGACCAAAGATATTTTTCTATTCCTCAAGGGTATCACGCTCTGATTTTGAATTAATCAAACCCTCAACACCGATAGTTTAGCACGACAACAGCTCTTTTTTTTCACAAAAACAAACGACGACACCGGTAGCGGCTAAGTATAATCGCCGAAGGGAGAGCAGTCTTTAAGGGAAGATCTATCATAGCTGAATAAATAACGGTTATAATTGAAACATTAAGACTGCCATGTTGTTAAGAGATCACGGAAGGGGAAAGGATAAGGTTCTTCCTTGAAACTCGAGGTTTTTGCAAAAAGAGAGAGGGAGGATGGATACAATGAGCAAGTGGAACATAATCTTTGTGACTGTAGAGTTCACGGTATGCTTGTTAGGAATCACGTTTAACACATTAGTAATTTATACAATTTCCAAGAACATCTACCGTTTATCTCCTCCGACGTATCTCATTCTTAGTATCGCAGTGAGTGATTTTCTTTCATGCTCCATCGCTCTTCCACTGTCGATAGCCAAGCACCTTCAGAAGGAATGGCCATTTGGTGTGCGTGGATGTCGCGCTCATGCTTTTTTGATATCTTTTCTGGCACTGGTCTCCATCGCCCATTTGGCCGCCATTTCCGCGGGAAAATACCTGACTATCACCAGATCTCTTTCAAGAAACTCTTACTTCAACAAGAAAAAGGTGATGCTTATAATCTTGTTTTCCTGGATGTACTCACTTGGCTTCAGCTTGGGGCCTTTGGTTGGATGGTCAAGATATGGTCCGGAAGGTACAAATGCCACATGCTCAGTACAATGGCGGTCGTATTTACCAGCAGATCAAGCATATTTTGGAACTGTAACCGTTGCTCGTTATTTTTTACCACTGACTGTGATAACGTTTTGCTATTACAAGATCCACAAAGTTTCTAGGCATATCGTTGTCAACACTTCGCGGATGGGTTGCCTAGCTGTAACTGCGACTCATGCTCTCTTAAAACGGCACCGTAAATCTGCCATGTACTTTTTAACTATCATAGCCGCATTTCTAATCCCGTGGTCGCCTTACGTAGTGGTATCCTTCCTTCTTGTCTCAGGGATCAACATAAGCCCCTTGACGACAAGTTCATGCAGCGTTTTTGCCAGGATATCGTTTTTTGTCAATCCAGTACTCTACACCATCTTTCACCGCAGGTTTCGTAGACGTTTGGTTAGATCAGTTCCTATAACCAGACAAAATAGAGTGGTGGGACCCACCGGGTTACCTTCGACTTCAAGATCATTAGCTCTTTGAATTTCACAGATCGGTTGTTCATTGCTGTTGGCACTTAACTCTCATTGAGAGATAAGTTTTTCAGAGGGTTTGAGAGCGAAAAGATCGATCATCGATGTGCATCAGCCTGTACTTATTGTACAGTTTACACCGCTTGACGTTAAAAAGACTGACTTTTATTGGCTCGCTTTTTTGTATAAGTAACTGAGTTTCAAAATCCTCAAAATGACTGATCTTGTACATTTGATGAATTTATTCATTGTCATTTCGTGTTCCTGAAAGTAGCATTTTAGCGTATGTTCTTGTGAAAAAGACGTTGCAAGTGGTGCGTTGATCACAGGTACCAATCGGCTAACGTCAGCTTCTAATCATTGACAAGTTGACGACGACGACGAAGTTCGGAAGTTTACCTAAAGGGAGCATCTTCAAGTGTGGGAATGAATATAACTGTTGGATGATACTTGTCTATTTTGATGGCCAAACATTTTAAGGTAGTTGGTTAATAAGCAGTTCACTTCTATTGAAAAACGTTTAAACAAAAAAATGTAAGTGTGGCCTTTGTCAGCACCGAAACTAATTTTTCCCAAAAATAAAAATTTTTCCTTTCTCCCCTAGTTAGGTTTTGAAACTGTTCATTATAAAACATACTCATGGTGATAAGAATACTCACCTTCGAATGTAATTGAGCAAAATCTTAAAACCGTTTGCTGAATGCGACTCGTGGTCAATCTCGTGCTTCCAATTTATCACGTTGTGTGTGTGCGCCTAGTTTCTTCATATCGAGAAACTTTCGCATACTGCCCATACGATACTTTTCTAGAACGTGGGGAATCCTATGATGCCCCCTCAGATTCCGGCCTCTGGGCTGGAACCTTGCGGAGGGTAATGATGTCCTGCGTTAAGCGCTCTAACTTTTAGGTTTTTACCAGGAGTTAATAAGACACCCAAACCTTGAGATGGCTTGATATCGCTAGAGTAAAGTCTAACGTCTGTCAAGACGAAGAATCTTTTCTCTGACCAAATACAAAATAATTTGGCCCAAAAAAGAAAAAGAAAAAGGGATTTAACTCAGATTTAAGACAGTAAGGACCATAATTTTGGACCTAGACAAACTTGTACATCGGAAAACCGTGGGAAAAAAGGCAAAGCGAAACAAAACGTTCCTTACACGGGAGACTTCCGGGTCGAATATTTGTCTTCAGCAAGGTCACGAGTTTTAACTGCAGAATCAGGTTGAAGGGCGCGAAGGGAGTAAGTGCATTGAAAAACCTTTACTCTTTGAACTATGCCTGCTGCTTGTCTCTTATTTAGGAGTAAATCAAACTTTTTATCGGTTTTTCTCGTAATCTTCCACGTTTATTGGATGTATGACATAAATATATTAAGTATTGTTTGTCAGCCAGACCGATAAATTTATTCTTATTTTGCGATAGAGACGCTGATTCTCAGTAAACCTGTCAAAAAGTGCGATAGACCAATCAAAGCACAGTAAACTGAATGAAATGTAGGTCATGAGAGCAGAGACTGAAATTTGTCTTAACAAATGAACTCAATGGCACCGAGAACCTGAGCAGAAATCCAAAAAAAATTGACTAGAAATAACGATACACAAGGTATAAAGGCTCAAACTATAAAGTGCAACAAAATTCTTCAAACTGGACAGAGAAAACACGAACTTTGTGGCCAGAATTGGACTTTGGAATCAGTTTTGATGTATTCCGGTACTCTTTCAGCGAAATAAAGGTCAGTTATAACATTTTTAAAGATATTATTTACTTACATTTTCAGGAAGTAACTTTAAATTCTCAAATAACATTATTACCGCATTACGACAAAAACAGCAGAATCGAAAGACAACAATAATGTCTTTTTTCAGTAGCTTAAACGCTATTTCACTTACAGCACAATATTTCCTTAAACGAAATGTTTTCTACTGCCTCTGCCGGGTTAAGGCTTTCAAGTCCTTGTTAAAACTATCAACAATCGCGGACAGCAAACTAAATTATTCCCTTGTAAAGAAATTCTTCGATAAAATTCTGTATGAAAACGCTTCTAGGTTGTTGCTAGAAATTTTTCTGAAAGCAAAAACATGGCATCTTTCCATTCTCGGCGAGAAAATTGAGAAAATGCAGTCGGTTATGTCTGAAGTTCTTTCACTTTTACCGCGCAGCGAAAAAACTATACATTCAGTTAGTTAAACTATATGTTAAATGGAAAATTTGGTGAACATTGCAAAAATAATGTCTTTCTCGTTGTTTTTGGTGTTCAAAGCGTCCTCTCAAACCATAGGTTAAAATGAATTAAAATTTGGAAATTCTAGACATCTGGCGGCTATCTCTGGAGAGAGATGTTTCAGTTTTCTATGGGTGGGCGGCACAACAAACGATAGATTTTTGGCCAATCAAGGCGCGTGCGTTGTATCTAAGTTGTTAAAATGTTACGTAAAAATCATCATGACCGCAAATATCCTAAAATTTGGATATGACAGACAAGACTTATAGATTGCATTCGCAAGGTATGAAAATAATCTCCACTTTTTATCTTTAGTAACAACTTTGCTTGTTATTTTACCTTCAATTCAACGGGGAAATTAGGGTCAAGATGATGGAATAAAGTAGCAATAATGACAACATTAAACAGATAACAAAGTAATTTTTAAAATTCAAGGTGCAATAAAAATCAAAATCTTCAGAAATAAAAGGAGGAAGGAATAAATTCTGATAGTTTTATTTGCAAACATCTTACAGAATACAAATTTAAAACCTTTTCTTTTTCTTATTTCTATATACTTCCAAGAAGCATTCAACATTTCTGATCCAAGCAGCATGCGCGAAGCGTTATCATGTTAATACTTAGTGGAGCGACTTACCATAGTGCTTCTTAGCGTAGCTCAGAGATCGACAGAGCATTGGAGCTCTGAGGTTCGATTCCTCGTGGTGATTCGGCTTTTTTTCTGCATCCCACGTTCGGGATGAGAAAAATAATATTTTCTCGTTATTGCAAAGAGCCCTTCCCTCTCCCATGACTGTATGACGAATCAAATATTGAAATAGAGAGGAGAAGAGGCTGTACCTTGTGTGTGTGTGCGTGTGGAGACCGGTCTGGTCATTTAAAAAATCATTCAGTTCCTCTTTTTCACCGGCTAGCCAACAGCAGGACCGTAGCACTTTTTCACCATAATATAATCCGTCTATTTGCGGTGCTGAATGTTTCGATGGTGCCATGTCATATTTATTGATACATATTGCGAAGGACCATTTGTGTTTTCAAAAGTAAATCGTTACAGCAGGCCATCTCGAAGAGTGATAAACCCCTGCCATTGCGTTCTTCATTACTATACGGCTCTCAATATCTGGTCAATCCCTCCAAGAATCATTTCCCATCTTTGCAGTCTCTTTGAATTGCCAGAAAGTCCTTTTTAGTAATTTGGTCCATTGGTTATGTAAGACATTCGCTTTACTATCACTGTGATCAATTTTTAACTCGTGAATTGTGCGCATGCGTAAGAGCGAGTTGTAGATACGATGTGGGGAATGGCATTCGCTCGCTCGCTCGATTGGTCGATTCCTGTAAACTTTTTTTCGATTTTAGGCTTTTGAGTGCGTTTGATAGTTTTTGGCGAGCAAAAAACAAACGAAATGATGATCTTTGTTGCTAAGAATAGTGGTGGGGGGTGGGGTGACAAAGAAGCCAATGATAATCTTAAAAGAGTTTTTTTTTCGTTTTAGTTTCAACAAGAGGCGCCAGCGACTGGCAGGCATGCAAGGATTCACATTGGAATAACAGAACAACCTTCGTTTTTCATAAAATTGTAATTTACAATCCTTGAACTTGAAAACAATCCGAAGATTCATTGAAAATATCCTTTACTGCGAAGCACTCGGAGTTTACAGATGTTCAAAAGCTTTTTCTGCTACGGCGTGAGATTGAGGACAAAATCGATCATTACGCTTCGTATCGTGTGTTTTTCCTGTGTCAAGCAACAGAAAATGCCGGCGACTAACGAAATTACATGTTAACACGAAAATCAAATAACACCTAAACAAACAATTTTAGCTACCGATTTTCAGTGAATTTTAAAAGAACAATTTTCTTTTAAGTTTCAAGACAATTTGAAGATTTAAAATACATATTACATACTAAAATACGAAAGTTATACATCAAAGAATTGATAAATAGGCCTGAAATGAAATTCTATCTTGTTATTGATTCAGTACGTTGCCTAGCACGTGACTAAAATCTACCCGGGCGGAGATCCAAAATGACGGTGGCAGTCTTGGCTTAGTTATATCACTCAGAACTCGTTCCCGTTTGTCTCATTTGATAAAGAGGGAATCGTTAATGTTTACATTAAGACAGTATTGCCTTGATTTTTCAATATTTACAATGATAGACAGTAAATTTCACTTTTCACCTACATTTACTTCCAACCTTTTCTATTGAACCAGAAACAAAAATGATATATTTTTAAAACACATGACATCATCCACCCTTGTCAAATGCAATAGTATGATCATTTCAATTGTAATGCCTTCTTATCCCAACGTTACTTTGTTTCTTTGCTACATTAGCGAACACTGAACTACTGCTCGTACTCCAGATATGACAATCAACCACAAAATTCCCTAAACCAGATAACATTAAACATAATCCAAGAAAATCATGTGTCAATTCACGAGTTTGCTCACAGAGCACTTTGATTAGAACCATCAGCATACGTATCATGTCCGATTTGGAATGCAGTGAGAGGTACTTGTAGATAGCGCAGGTATTATTATTAATTATAATATGGATATTATTTATGGAGTCAATCACTGTCTAAGCTTGACAACAAACGATTTTCCCCAAAAGGTGGCTCGCTAAAATAACCTACTGACAGATAAGTTAAGGGGTATTCTGACTGAAATCGTTAGCGACTCAAACTATAAATATAGTCAAACAGGTGAATATTTGGTCTTGTGCAGATTTTATGGGACGTGAGGTGTCCCTATCGAGGATGGCAGCTTTCTTCGTGTCGGAAAACGTAGCTCAAAGGCTAATTCCATGCAATACAGTCGAATGTAAAATTCTATAGACGCCAAAATGAGATGCCTTTTAGGACATAATATTTCGTTCGCTAAGTAAACAAAAGAAAACTCATCCGAAACACGGAGGGGGCTAAAGTGTTGAATTTTTCTTACCGGGGCTTCTACAACGTACTTCGTTGAAGTAACTCTGAGATCGATCATCAAAATTGGGATTCTACTGAAAACAGAAATTCTGCAGAAAATGAGGCCCTATCAGGAGTTATCGGGATGACGGATATTTGGGTAAAGAAATATAGGGATACGGGATATTTGGGCGGAAAATTAAAGAGATACAGGATGTTTAAAAAAGATTCTGGGATATCGAAGATCCAAGTTCTCATTTTTTAGAAGAAGTGGAAGTGAAAAAAAAAAACAAAAAACTTTCAAATGCGATTTTTTACATTTTGCCATCAAATATTGTCAACATTGACAATAGGTACCAATATTGGCTCTTGTCCGAGAACAACTCTTCCCTTCCCTCACGGCTTTTTGCATTTTGCACCACTTTCCCGGTTGCTTTGAAGTCGCCTCAGTCCTTCAGCAATTCTTTACAGAATGTTACTTAAAAGCATACCATCGATAAACATGATGTCTTATTTGCACGTAATTTCTGTTTAAAATACGAAAAGCCCCCGGAAAATTTTATATTCGTTATCAGTTACCTAAACATATCACGCTCAATGACGTCATGACGGTAACTGGCATTATAGGGATACGAACAACAAGAATTAACGGAATACGGGATATTTTGGCCTAAAATTGATGGGATACGGGATACTCAGACCCCCCTAATGGGGCCTCGAAAATGAAGCAAACTGTTGAGGTGAAATGACTTTATTATTTCCGCTGTCTTTCGTGAAGTTTTATCTTGTAAAAGACGAAGATGTTTCACCATATTGCCTTCTTCCTCCTTTAGCAAAGTCAAACCCGTGATATCAACCTCTCTTTAAGAGGCAAAAAAAAATCATATCAGTTCAATAGGAGGAAGCTACAACTCACATCATGAGTCACAATTGGAGGTAAACATTTCATTCTTCCCAATACTTTTAGCTTGCTGTACTGCCCAATTAATTCTATAACGAACAGCTGCGGTCACCCAACACGTGCAAACACTCCACGTTATTTGGCATGCACGTTTTACACGTGACAACCTAAAGGAATTCGACGAAAATAGTGAACTGCGTGGTATAATTGAAAGGATGCTGTGATGCAATATGATATGTAATGATTAGGTGATTGAAAAGGTATGTTTGGACGATGATTAGGTAACTAAGAGTGTTGTGGGCGAACGGTGTGTAGGAGAAGTTGCAGCGCTAGCCTTCCTGTTCAACCTGATGTTACTCTGAAAAAAAAACTGAGAAAAGAACAGAAGCATTTACCCAATCAAAGATGCCAGTTAAACACGTTCTAGTAAACGTAGGGTAAAACTGAATTCTTTCGAGATTTTATGTGTTCGAAATAGGGATATGATGTAAAGGCGATTCAGCTTACAATAACCCTATGGTACGTATATGATCTCGGAATATTAAGTGGGTGTTAGAAGTGGAAAAAGTAAAGCCTTTCTCTTCAGGCGTAAGACCTAATTCTAAGGAGCTTCAGTTGCTGTTCATATTTCTTTCTCATGGACAATTCAATGCTAAATTTGAGTATGAATCAAGTTGATTCCTCAAATCACAAATAATCCATAAAAAAATTTTGTAGATTTAATTGATCACTAAATGTTTTGTGTGGCCAATGGAATCATGAAATTTTTGTAGAATTTTTAAACGTGCCCCTGATGGGGAATCGAAACAGTTTTGCTTGATAGCAACAGGATTACACATTTACAGTTTTGGACTGAAGAGTTAAAACTAGTTGTTTTTCTCTATTAGTGCGATAGTTCTTTTTTTGTTAAAAAAAAAAAAAAAAAAAGTTTCGAAAAACTGTGAACGTGACTTCCCTTCGCTTTTGTAACGGTCTTGAGCAATTATAGTACAATGAATATTCATTTCAAACCGATCATTCGTGGAATAAAAGTATTATGCTTCAATTTAAAGATATTAAAAGGTATTTGGGGCGAAAACTGCATCCGCTCGAAGAATAGAATCTGTCGTCATCAACTTAGAAAAATTTATACCGTCATCTCAATGAGTTTGTTTTAGCTTGTCAATTGATTCAATAGAAGATTTAATGCAAATCTTGATCCTTTAAATATTGCTTTGTTTTATTAGAACTTGGGCGCGGGTCGTGGCGGCTGCAATATTTTAACTTTGCAAATGAAAGTTATTCAAGAAAAGTGAAAGGACACTTTTCAATTCATCATCCATCTCAAAGTGCTTCATGTAATTATATGCTCATCATGAATTGGTTGCCACAGTTAGGGGCCTCATTACGTAACAACGACACATTCAAGACTTTTTTTATTTGTGATTTAACATGCAATTGAAACTTATCTTGTTAGCAGACTTTCATTAAATTCAGATTTTTCTTTGCACAAAAAATTCATGAAATAATTCCCCATGTGTCTACAAGTCCTGTTTTTTTTTCTTGTTCAGAGTTGGAAAAATGGTTGTGTGTGGTATAACCTCGAGTGAAAATGAAGGGGCCAAAATAACTAATTACGTAATAGCTTTAAGGCCGGCAAAACCTGTCTCGTCGTCTGCTTAAAGATATTAAAATAAAACTCACGATTTTCTTCCCTGAAGCAATTAAAAATAACTTGTAGTTTTACTGCTGGTAAATTTTACTTCGGACTTCCTAATTAACAAAGTAACCTTACAAGTAAAGATGAAGGGAAGAATTTTTAAACTGGTCGAAGCGCTATTCTGTCAACTCTGCAAACTATGTCTAAGTTAAAAATTGCATTGAAATATTGGCGTGATTCATAACGAAAAACACTAGCCATGATGTTTTCGTATAGTCATTGCTCGAAAAGTCAATAAAATATTACTTATTACCGCCCTCAAAGCATCGGAGGACCGGGATTTGGCGTGGAAGGATACATCGTGTGGGTTCAGTTACATCTTTTCATGCAACCAAGAAATATTTTAATATTTCTCAGTAACCGTGTGGGCGTGGAAGTACTGTTTAAAAACAAAAATTGATGGTATTTGATCAGGGAGAAAACTTCCACAAGAAAAAATAGAAACGATAGGGAAGTTTCACTCAGCTACATAGAACGATCTCATTGGAGAAGGAGTCACAAACCCTCAAAACATTTTTCTCACGTACTGCAAAGACCAAAATGCTTTTAGAGCGGACAGGAGAAAAAGAAATTCTATGGTAGTTCGTGATCACTACTATTTCTTCGGGCGCCAGACGCGGTATATGGTAGTATTCCTGATTGACGAAACACGAACAAGCAATTGCAACGAACCGGGAGCGAATGGTGAGCATTTGATGCATCCAATGTAGGAGTTTTGATTTAAACTTTATTATTCACTGTCTTTCACTGAAAGAGTTCAATTATGAACTCTCTCTTAAACTTTATTATTCACTGTCTTTCACTGAAAGAGTTCAATTGTGAACTCTCTCCCCTTTACCATGAAAAGAAATTTGTCTGAATTCAAAAACGTGAAGAAAATTGCCATTGACGGGCCATGACGTGAAAAGGAAATATATAACAAAGCTAGGAAATTCGTATAATCAAATTCAATCGCGCGAGCGTGTTTCATGTTCCTTTCGTGCACGATTATGCCGGCGCAAAAATATACCTCAAGCAAATACATTTCATCTGTGATGACTGCAAAAGTCCCTTTCGGTTAAGCGATGATTTTTAAGATTTTCAAGGTGGGTTTTCCTTTCCATTCTGATTGAGGGAAGTATTTTCGTATAATCCCCTACTACTCTAAAACAAAGCCGTAGGCCCAATGTCACCTTTGTTTTCTTTATTCAAGAACTGTGTGCATAATGAGTGTGGGGAAGTGTAGAAATCTTTCAGGATTGAGATAGACCTTTATGAGCTAAAAAATGAAAAGTAAATATGCTAAACGATACTCTATTTAGAAAACAATGGAAATCTAAGCCTTAAACGCGACGAAAGGAATTTTCGATCGATGTATTAAACAACGCGATACGAATGGGGGACTGGGAAATATAACTATATTTCCTTACTTTAAGTTGAGCTTCGCCACTTTCGAACTATCTTTAAGCCGGTAAAGATCACCTTAAGGTGTGATATGTCTCAAAAGTATTGTTAATTAAAAAGAAGTTTTTGTATTAAAAATGTTAAATTTCAGAATTTGCAAACAGCCTCACGTTCATTACTAGACGTGAAGTCTAGGAAACAACGCTGCAAGCATGGTAACTCTCTCGCACGTTTCGCTAACAAGCTAGAAATTCTGACCTTTTTCGTTCCTGAATAGCAAATTTAGCATTTCTTAGAATGCAGCACGTGTAACGAAGTACTTCTTTGTCATTTTGCTTCGTTTTAAGGTAAGGTTTTGGTAAGCACGCGGTTATCTGGCAAACCTGATGCATGTACATGAAGACTTTGAAATCTCCCTAGGCATGCTCTGTGATTTTTATCTAATATATTGATTTTATAGTACATTTTAACTAAAACTACATCTCTCTTTTTTCCTCAAAAGTTTTCAATCAATGAGAAACAAAATTTAAAAAACCTGCATTTACAATTTTTAAACAATTGGTTCATTCGTCAGCTGTGCTGTCATTGGGATATGAAACACATGGAAAGTTTGTGAAGCACTCAGGAAACTTGGTTTGCTCTCGGCTGCGCCTCGAGCAACTGTCACGCTGTTATCGTGCTCTCCAAACTTCCAGCGTGCTTCGTATCTCGATGTAACGACGAGTGAGATTTATGGTTTTCAAAACTAAAGAAAGCAATCATACTAAGCAGCAGGAATGTAAATGTCTTATCTCCTGGAGATTTGAAATTTAACTGATTTTATGATTATTATTTGTTAAGATTTTTGTGAAAAAGCAAGCCAGACAGGAACAAAAATGAACTACGAATTTCGATCTCTTTAATGAAATGTTTTAGGCGGCACTTTGTAAAGGGCATAACTTGCAAACTTTACCTTCAAAATGTAATCGTAACCCAATGATAAATACAATAAGCACCTCCCAACAACGATAAGTCTCGACGGGTATGTGAAGTCTTCGGTAGAAAACTAATTAAATGCCCCGTATAGTTGAAAGAAGTATGCGACTAAAGGAAAGAGGGTTGTTTAATGGAAAAAAAAAATTAACATTTAGTTAATGGTTGGGAAAACCTAGGCAAGACCAGTATTATCTGATGACACTCGACAGCGGGATTAAAGGTCTGAAGTATACAAGAAAATTGCTCTACAATGATTTTTTCCCAAACAGCAGACATTTGTATGGGAAAATTATTTTTAAGATGGTATGGTTGGAATAGACAGCGGCCTAATTTTGTTCTATTTTGTACTTCCAAAAAAAAAACAGTGTTTAACAGTTTTTTTTTTAAAATAAAGATTCACTTCAGAATCCATCAGCAAATTAGCTGGTTGTACCCCACATAGATTTATCACCATAGGTGATGTGTTTAACACACTAAATTTGTCGCTTCCGTCTTTAGTTCGTTATAAGCTATTAAACGAGCTCATTGGACAATATTTATCCGGCGCTAGAAAACAACTTCCTCTGGTCTAAGAAATACATTTATTATACAAATCAAAGTTAGTTAAGTAATGGTCTTATCGTGCGGCGTTTTCAAAAACGTTGCGAAACGCAAGCCTCCTTCATATCGTAAAGGAAAGCTATTTTCTCGTGTCACTAGTAAAAAATTCTCACCAAAAGGAAAGCGTCTTTAAAGATATTTTTTTTGAGCCGCTTATAAAATTCTTTGCTTTTGTTGTAGAAAAAAAGAACCTTCGTCAGAGAAATGGACGCCAATAGCAGTTGGAGCACAGTTTTCGCAGTTATCAAGTTTGTGGTTTGCTTCTTTGGAATTATTTTAAATGGCTTAGTAATTTTGACAATTTGCAAGAACCTCCGTCGTTCATCACCACCAAGCTACCTCATTCTCAGTATTGCGGTGAGTGACCTCGTTTCTTGCTCAGTGGCCATTCCATTTTCGATTGCATTTTACTTCCAGAAGCAATGGCCGTTTGGTATGGCTGGATGTAAAGCTCACGCCTTCATGATTTTCCTTCTGGCACTCGTTTCCATCACCCACTTGGCTGTAATTTCGGTGGGGAAGTTCCTTACCATCACTAGATCTCTTTCCAGAGATTCATACTTCAGCAAGAGGACGGTCTTATGGATAGTCTTTGGCTCTTGGATGTATTCTTTAGTCTTCAGCCTGCCACCGTTATTAGGTTGGTCAAGATATGGGTTGGAAGGAACCAATGAATCATGCTCGATCATCTGGGAATCGAAAGTTCCTAGTGACAAGGCGTATTTTGGAATAATATTCTTTGCTTGCTACGTTTTACCTATCACACTTATTGCATTTTGCTATTACAAAATTCATAAAGTTTCTAGTCATGTCGTCGAAACTTCTCTACAAATAAATAGGGTGGCCATGACTATGTCTGAAGCTCTGTTGAAAAAACATCGTAAATCGGCCATGTACTTTTTAATTATCATAGCAGTTTTCCTTTTCTCGTGGTCTCCTTATGCCATCGTATCCTTCATGACAATTTTCGGGGGAAGCGTTGATGCTGTTGCTACCAGTGCATGTAGCGTTTTCGCAAAGACATCATTCCTAGTCAACCCAATGCTGTATGCCATTGTGTCGCGGAAGTTTCGACGCCGAATGATTCAGGCGATTCCCATAAACAAACCAAATCGAGTGGTTGTTCCTGCAGATGCTTTTCACCTAACGTCTGTAGCACTAGCTCTCTAAGTGCTATATTCCTTGACCGAAACCCCGATTGACTCCTGATTTGTAAACAAACCGGTTCGATTGGTATCACCAGATGATCACCATTCAATTTACAAGCACTTATTCTCTAAACATTATCTCTTAAGGTACCATAATACATTGGACCAACCAGTGCTGTCGTGACTTCATATTTTATTGTTGACTAAGCATTCTTATACAAGGAAAGCATAAAACTTGCCTAACATTTCCTATAGTTTTGCGTGCACTCTGCTACTATTACACGGTATTGGGTGTAATCGTTCGATTTTTAAAATTCTCTTTCTGAAATGTTGAAAATTAACACGAGAGAACTAGTTTCTGATAGCATTTCCTATTTCAACGTTAGAAATGTTCCACGATCATTGCTTTGCTTAGGTTAATACAATGAACGTATTCCTTTCTCAAATATCTTATTACCTCCTCAATCCTGAGAATTGTAAGATTAATTTTTGGTGTCCTCAGTATTTTTTTTAAACGTAAGTATTGTAATGGAGGTTTTATTACTAGTGTTTAGTGTTTTATTCAGCAATAATAATTGTCAAACAAAATAGTGCAACGAAGGCCACTATTGAAATGTAGGTGAGAAAGTGTACTGAGAACTGAAAATATTATTCTGTAGAAATTGTTCAAATTGTAATATTGTAATAACAGTTTGACTTGACGCCTGTGGACGTTGAAAGCAGAGCATTTGTAAAACCTTTAATGAGTATCATGGTATATTGTCCTTATTTGTGATGAGAAAATTTGCCATCAGTTTATCGCTTGAAAAATTCGCGTCAAAAGTTGTGAGGTTATCAGATCGAGGTAACATATAGAAATAACTATTGTTGGTATTTGCTTTCGATGGATTTTTATGATAGATAAACCTTTGCTTTGTGGGTGTTAAGTCTAGTTTTGAAACCTACCCATCTTGGAGACTGAATGGCTCACATTTTTATACCACTTCATATACTAAGAGTGTTTGGGAACGTTCCAGCGCCCGCCAACCGGGAAGACCGGGAGCTCAATAAGTTAGTAAAGCCTTACAGGATTTCTGATGACGAGTGTGCGAACTATGACCGTTAACCTTTGGGGAAAGTGGAAAATAAATCGTTTTATTGACATCATGTCGTTCTCTTAAAGAGATTATGTCAAACAAGGATATTTATCATTGATGTTAAAAAAGTATTTTTAACTTTGATATTAAACAAGGATATTTATTCAAGTTGAATAAACATCCTTGTTACTGTTCCGACGGCTCCCCTTCCTGTTTAGTCTTTAAAAACTCTTCTACCTGTGTGACAAAGTTTTCTCGTAAAATGAACATGACGGATGTCCTTTGAAATATCCGAGGAAAAATGCTGCCGCATCCTTTAGTTGCCGAATATTTAAAACTAAATGGCTTTTAATGGCGTTCAATAATGGTTGCAAAATTTCCCTGAAGGACGAGTATGGAATTTATTATTTGGTTTACCTTTCTGACAAATTACGAATTAAGAGGGCAGAATTTTCCATGATTGAGTTTAACCGACCCTATGCAATGCTGTAAACTTAGTAAGCAACTGGTTAAAGAAAGATGAGAGGTGTTTGAGTCGAAAAAGAAAAAAAAAAAGCTGGAACACCTGCTGACAGGCAAGGTCATTTTCATGTCATCAAATTCAGAAATCCACAAGCAAGAAGGCATTAAACCTTTCATCTTTTTCGGGTATAAAAGATGCTAAATTTGTCTCCTCGCAGCATAAAAAGAGAGGGTACTGAATTGAGAATAGATTTATGAATCATAACAGAGCAGTGGATGTTTTCAGTTTTAAGATGTGGCCTAAAACGGTTTTGTCATTCATTTCTATAGTTTTGATATTTGTGTTTCCCCGATAATCTATCAAAAAAACTCATAGTTATCAAAAAAAGTTCAGTAATTTTTAAATATGTCTTCATATTTAAGGATAACACATCAATAACAAAGCCTTTCTGCAAAATCGTTAACCTCAACTTCATGTACTTGTAACCCATAAAAGACTAAGGTGAGCTCTTTTTTTTTTTTACTTTAAAATGCAGTTAGCACATTAGGTTTCGAGAGATGCTGATCACAAGTTAGAGAAGCACATCGATTTTTTAATATACATTTCAGTGTTGAGTGAAATGTCGTAGATTTTTGAAGAAACATTGATTTTCATTTATTTGGACTGGTTGCTTGTCTTCTTTAGAAGGGAATTTGTTTTTTGTATTTTATGACCCTTAAGATATTGCCAGATTTAGTTCATGTTTTCTGACCACAACTTTGATTAATTGTTTCGAATTTTCGAGTCCCTATGTGGACTGAAGTTTTTTAGATACACGAATCATTAACTCTTTATTTCCATAACAACATTTTTAGCTTTCTTCCCGTTACTCAAGGCTTCGAGATATACCCGTAACGTGCTCTGTAGCAAAACTAAATACACGATTGGTAGCAAGTGAGTTGGCATATTATCTCGGTGAAAATATCATGCAATTTGTCGGACTGAGAATGCACCCTCCACAAGTAATATGTTATCAGGTTTTTACTTACTCTCTAAAAAGTATTTTTGAAAATACCCATCGCAAATAGTACCTGAGAGGTCAAATGCAATTCGACCCCAAAAGCCCTTTCGTGTCGATGATCGTTCCAGCGTGTAAATGCAGGGGATTTTTTATCCGCTTCGGGCCGCTTTAAAATGCGCGAGGAAGCTGTATAGCTAATTACGGCAATCGAAACACGTTGGTCTACATGAAAATGTGCATCAAAACAGAGTCCGTGTTGAAGTTATGCAATATTAAAAAATAAAATGCAAAACATGAAACTTTGGTACTCGGGCTGCTCGGCACAAACTTAAATTAATGGATCTTTGACTAAGTATTCACTGAAATTCCCAACAGGGTAACGCTCTTCACTTTAATTTTCGATTTTAAATGGTGCATTATTTTGGTAATTATTCTAAGACAAATAAATCTTTATGCAAAATGAATCAGATCACTGAATACCTTCTATGTAAACTGGAGATTCATAAAAAAAATGAAACCGAACAAGGCGAGGGAGTGAAAGGAAACGTATGTATTTATGAAATCACCTTATTCTAAATTTACAATTTCGTGCGACTTGTTTTCTTAATCCCTAGCCTAAGCTGAATCACACTGCCTACATCCTGGATGCGTCCCTTTTTTTGGACTTTGTGGCATCGTCCGTTTATAGAGATTAAAATGACCTTGAGACTAAAAATCAAAACAAGAATCGTCCCTTGTACTTATTTCAATGTACACATTCAGAGCCTTTCCTGAGGAAATAAAAAACAAATGAAAAAAGGATAGCGAATTCTCGTTGAAAAGAGAAAAGCTCGTTTTTCCTCTCTCTTTTCATCATCTATTTATTTTTGTCATAGGAAGACGATGGAGGAAAAGAAATTCGAAACTCAGAGAGTTTTATCTCATAGCATTAGGTGAATGGCTAGACATGGTGTGTAACACGCCATACTGTTCACACTGTCAGAACCTTACCATTTCAGACGTAAATATTGTTGGAATCATGTAAGAATAACGAGATAAGTGTTCTATTAAGTTGGTTGTAGGCTTGTGAGGGATATTCATTTACATTGCAGATTTCCATGATGTTTTGACTAATTGTAGTATATCAGTATTATATTGCTCCATTTTCCCCAGCATCGCAGCTTAGCAGGCAAACAAACTTTATGTCTAAAGTACCTCCTTTAAAAGAACATTAAAGTCGTGAAACTAATGGCCTTTTTCAGCAGGCACTCAAAAATAAGAGCCGGAATTAAGCCTCTGTCACATGGCAGGAGAAATTTTACGTTTTTTGCCAAAAAGAAAGCAGGAGCAGTACACATTAAAGCCGCCTACGTAAGAAAGCTCAGTAAGATAGAGTGAATTAGGATTTAACATGAACGCGATTGGTAACTGGAGCACAATCTTCTCTGTGGTCAAGCTGTTCGTATGCTCCCTGAGAATCTTCTTCAACGGCGTTATAATGCTGGGAGTTTGGACACCCGTTTTTCAGCCCTCTTTTTTTTCCCTTTAAAGAGTCTTACTTCAGCAAGACGAAGACTCTGTGGATAGTCATAGGATTATGGGCTTATTCGCTGGTATTTAGCGTTGCACCTCTATTTGGATGGTCTCGATAAGGAAAAGATGGAACCAATGAAACCTGCTCAATCATATGGGACTCAACTTACCCCATTGATATAACGTATTTTACGGCTATATTCATTGCTTGCTAAGGTTTGCCCATTACACTGATAACGTTTCGCTATGATAAGATCCATAAAATTTCCGGACGAATTTTGGTGAAAACATATCAAATGAGTAGGATAGCCTTACTGGAAAAACATCATAAATCTATGAAGTACTTTTTGATCATCATTGAGGCTTTCCTCCTCTCGTGGTCTCCGTATGTCGCGGTATCCTTTCTGAAAATTCTCGGGGAAAACGATTACAACTACTGCGTGCACTGTGTTTGCCAAAATGTCGTTTTTTCTCAACCATTACTCTATGCTATTGTTTCAGGATGGTTTCAACGCCGCATAATTCGCGCAATTAAGGTGACCAGACCAAGTCGAGTGGAAGTAATGAATGTTTATAATTCCAAATAACACTCATTGGTTTTCTAAACCTTGCATACATTTGATCTGGGATATGTCCACTTTCATTGCTATTAACCACGTGTTCATCAACGTATGATCCGTGCAGAAGTAGTCACTAAACAAGATGGAATTGTACAGGAATGCCATTACTGACAGTAAATAAAGTTCTCCTGCCTCTTCGTTGCCACGAAGTGCCATTTAACGTCCTCTTGAGTGGATTATCCTTATAGATACAGTCTCTAGATATGAACATCAATGCACTTCGCCGCTGTGAATGGTACCAGCTGCAGTGTATTACGGTTTTAAGTTTTGCCCTTATTGTTCGCTAAATTCGATGCAAGTAGGATATGTGCATTTGTTTAAAACGTGTTCATCCATCAACGACTTTTCTTTCCTATTCCAAACTGGCATACGATATTTAGAGTTTATAAATGCTGAATTATCCATCAAGACCAGCATACCGTATGTATCTCTATCAGCAGTCACTAGATAGAGAGGTCCACTATGCTAATTTATGATAAGGTTCGTATATCATGCGCGCTGTCATTGGTTGAAAGAGCATGCTCTATCATAATACAGAACACGGAGCTGAATGTCACACCTTCTGCCAATTTGTGCTGTGTCCAACCATTTCCCGGACTTATCTCTAGCCTTTTTTTGGTTAACTGGAAGTGAAATTTCGGAACAAGCGAACCGGCAAGTACCAACAGAAGAACCAAACCGCAAAGTTTTGTAAAAATGCCAAGCGTCGTAATTGACGTTATTATAACGTGAGCAGAGACGAAAATCCTCAAGGAGAAAACGAAATGGACGGTCCAAGCTCTGAAGGTCTTCACACTCAGTTAGATTGTTAGCTTACGTACGGTAATAAAGGTCAAGCATAGCTAACACTCGTAAAGTATATATAGTTTCGTGTTCAAAAACAAAAAAAAGGAATGATGAAAACCATTACGAAACTGGCATAACTGTTTAAATTCATAAAAATCATGACGATGTCAGAGCGACTGCGATCATGCTGAGGTCAATCGTGGGCAGCTCATCATGGCGATCTCCGGTCACCACGGTGAAGCAGGCCTTAGAAATAACATCGTCCACACTTTGAGTGAACAACTGAGAGCTTGCTCTGATATTCTTTCCTATGCGTTGAGTGGAAGTGGATCAGTCACAGCGGCGGATTGTGAACTTTGATGGTTTGACATTTTTGACAGCTTTAGTCTTGGTCCAATCAGATTATTTAACCATTCTAAAATAGATTCTGAGTGACTTATTGTGGCGTGCTTTTTGGCGGAGAGTATACAGCACGCTGACGACACTACTGTGCGCTTTGGTAATCATGAAGTGACTAATTGTGGCGTGCTTTTTGGCGGAGAGTATAGAGCACGCTGACGACATTGTTGTGCGCTTTGGTAATCATGAGGAATGTTTTGAAAATTAAAAGTAACGCGTGGGGAATTGAACTCAAGAAGTGGGGAGAAACACTCGACCACGTCTTTTGCTCCTCCCTACACTTCTTTCGTGTTCTAGCCGCTTTCTGCGTGCTTTCCAATAGAACAGAGCACAGTCGAGGCTTCTCTAATTGTTGAGCAAAGACTCAGATTAAAACACTAACTGGTGACAAGATCGAAGAAAAATATAATATTTCATACATACTGAGATTTTCACTACGAAATCTGTCGTCTCAAAACCCAGTTCACGGCTGATTACAGCCAATCAGATCAGAGAAAGGACAATTTCACGCGTGGAGAAAACGTTTCGTCCAATCACGAAGAACCTGTCAGAAGTACTTCGTTTTTGCGCCTTCTCCTCTTCCTGCCCCGTCAGTTTACTTGAAACTTAGCTTCGTTGTTGGTTTTGTAAACATTTTGAAAGGGGTTTGGAGTTCTGTAGTCAAATTTATTCCCTAAATTTAGCTATTTGAGATGGCCGAAACCTCAAGTTTACGATTTCCTGCGTCAGAAAAGCCCGCAAATGAGCTTATTCAGGAGCAGGAAAACAAGAACACGCTACCAAAATGAAGAGAGACATTTCCATTTTCATG
Source organism: Pocillopora damicornis (assembly GCF_964200805.1). Lineage (NCBI taxonomy): Eukaryota > Metazoa > Cnidaria > Anthozoa > Scleractinia > Pocilloporidae > Pocillopora > Pocillopora damicornis. The sequence goes on from NC_142682.1 coordinate 11,854,821, forward strand.
GCGTTTTTGAAAAAAAAGAGTGCAGAGAGAAAAGTGGAAGAGATTATGCCAGAGCAGCTGGGTGATTTCTTGAGTGAATTTATAATAACTGTCAAGAGTAAAGACGGAGGCGAATTCGAGCCTTCAAGCCTGAGAGGATTTCTTTCCAGCTTTAACCGTCACTTAAAAGTTTGTAAATATCCAAAGAGCAAAATGGAGGACCTTGAGTTTGAACAAACTCGAATAGCTTCGGAGTCTCGAAGCAGACAACTGTAATAGGAAGGGAAAGGCAACAAGCCAAACGCAGTCGAGGCTATAACAGACGAGGAGGTGAACATTCTATACATGAAAAACCTGCTTGGAATTACGAGTGCTAAGGCTTTCATTGAACACGTTGTAGTTTATGAACTCCATTTATTTCGGGTTGAGAAGCTGTAACGAGCACCGACAAATGACTTGGGGAGATGTTCAACATATTAGAGATGTGGACGGACCTGAATATTTAGAATACTCTGAACGACAGACCAAATGAGAACAGGAGCGGAAATTCGAAATATCAGATCAGTCAAGCCTAAAGCTTTCGCTACTCAAGAGGGGCCAGATGAAAGAAACTCCGTGTTTGTTTACAAAATTTATAGCGAGAAAAGACCAAACTCAGTACTGACCACCGAGGCCCCTTTATATCTTAGTGTCAATTGTTCAAAGGATTCTGGCAGATGTTGGCTTTTAAGGCAGGTGCAATGGGGGTAAACAAACTGAACTCGTTAATGAAAACTATGGCAAACAAAGCTGGACTCGACGAGAAGCGACGGCTCACGAACCACAGTGCAAGAAAAACGATGATAAAAAAACTTAACGATAGCCGCAATATTCCCCCCGCTCACATCATGCAGCTTTCAGTTTAACGTACTTTGCAAAGTATAAACAACTACAGCTCTGTTTCTAAAGAGCAACAGAAGAATATGTCATTGATACTGAGCTCAAAGCCCTCAACATGCAATGCCGCGAGAAACGCAAACAACAATGCTTCACGCACTGCTGCAACCACCACTTTGACGGCCGAAGCGGAAGCTTCGTTCATAAAAACCTCGATGTTTCCTGTAGCTGAACCCTTCAGTGGAACCGTATTCTACGATGGACAAGTCAACAAAACTATAATCACTGTGAACTAGTCACCCGGCACTTGTGCAGATGATTTAATTTCTACGTAACGAAGCTACAAACGAATAGAACGAATTCTTGAATCGTCGGATGATGACGACAGCCCAACACTTCAATGAAAAACTTTACCACTAACTGACTTTTTTAAAAGTATTATTAAAGTAATGGAATAAAGCTTGTTTGAAATTTTGTAGAGCTACTTGAGCTCATTTTTACGCAATTATAGCTACATTTAGTAGGTGAAAGCAGCGTGTTCACTTTTATTTGAATGACTTATAAGCTCATATGAAAATAGAAATAAAATAAAACAACAACAAAAAAGGGGAATCTTAAGATGTATGAAATAAACAAATTACATCATTTGGAGGGCACTTGTACGGCATTTTCGCATTTGTTGGTTTGTATCAGAAATGTCACTGATTCGCTGCGCTTATTCGTTCGATTTCTAATACATCACCAACTCGTGCGAAAATGCCGTACGCGTGCCCTCCCCATGAAGTAATCTATATTTAATAGTAATGGCATAATTTTCACCACTTTACACTAATTTATCCAATCAAAATCTGATCGCGAAAGCTTTTTCATAAAGATCATTGAGTTAAACTTCCATTTCATTGAGTCCTACACCATAGATTATTTTGGGTCACCAGCCTGAAAAAAACTGTAAGCGTTTATGAAGTAATGTATTTTTTTAAGCCACAAATGGGCAGAATCTGCGCAAGCATTTTCCAAATACTTCTCCTTCCGAATTCGCCATCGTCATCCAGCTGATCAAGTTCGCCCCTTTTTTTCACGACTAAAACTTGCACTAAAAGATCGACTCCCCCCCCTTTTTTCAGCTGGATCGAAACTAGATACAAAGTATACCGTTCAGCCTCGTTTTAAGGCGAGGAGACTGGGGAGGCATTCGAGAAAAATAGAGGATCGTGGGAAAATCTACCTGCATTAAGGCGAAGATGGAATCATGTTTTCAGTTTTTGTTTCAAACACTCGACAATAGCGTGATTTGTCTTTTGAAAACGAGCACCTTCCTCTTTATTCAAGACAAACTCATTTTTCCTTCTTATGATGCATTACATTTTATTAGCTGAGAAAATCTGGAAACATATACCTATGTATACAACAAAGTGCCAAAGTGCAAAGTGTGAAGATGATCTATTAAGTTGTTGTTCATACCTTTTCAAACTGAGACTCTTTAGTTCCTTTATCATATTCACTTGCAAGGGGTACTTGTTAAGTTGCCTTTGGAAAGACTATTGAGTATTTGAAATTTCGGAACATCGTGACGGGAATTTTCGAGTCAGTAGCAAAGAAATTGTAATCAAAACAGTTTCCCTCCGTATGTTGTTTACGAAAAGTGATTTACGAAAAGTGGGCCAAAATCAAGCTAAAAACGTAGAAGCGAAGGCAAGTTACCTAATTTATGCACCTGTAACCGAATAGGATGGAGGCCAGCGGCCATTAGGAATAACGGGTGAAACAACTGGGACTATTAGATAAATACAATATATTCTCGGAAAATCAGAAAAGATTACTATCAGGTATATGCCTTTATGTTAGTTCTTAAGTATTTGATGATAGCTTTGAAGTCAAAGGAATTCTAAAGTCAGTTAAAATTTTTAAATCTCATACGCTCTTCTAATAAACGGAAAGGATTACCTTTCTCTGATCAGAAGAAAGCGAGCGACGTGAAATACCTACTGGCGCCAAGGTTTAAAAACATTGAATTTCAAGTCTTAAACAGCTGGTCTTAGTTAATTTTCATATCTTCCAATGTTTTGAACAATATTCATCCGTTTTTCCGAAAGAAAAAGAACTATTGTTACAATTTTACTCAGAATCTTCTAAGATCTGTTTCGAATCAACATTTAAAAAAAAAATTATATCAAAAGTGGGACTGACTAAATAACAGTTTCAGGGAAAAGTTTACTCGAACGAAAAACTAACGATGGTGAAAATTCAAGCACATTAGGATTCTTAAAATATCCATCTTCATTATAACTAGTAAACATAGCAGGCTTGTAATTATCATAACTGTTGCTCAGGCATTTTGATTTATCCAAGGGAATCATTTCTGGCAAATCTGTTTTCTTACTTTGTTACAAATATACTTGAAGGTTTGAGCAGGGGTGAAATTTTCATGATTTTACATAAAATAATATCGAATATATTGTTTGCTTATACAAATTGTTTTTAGCACCTTGACTCTGCTGAAAAGAAACTGTGAATTTTAATTTGATTTCGTTTCATTCGGACAATGCAGAGATTTACTTTTAAAAATAGAAAAGAGACAAAGGAGTAAATTCGCGCACCCTTACGGCGGTGACGTCTCGCTTCTTACGTAATTATCATAACTGAGGAGAAGTAATATCAGAAAGTACACGAACGCAAATGATCCTCAGATATTTATCATAGTATTTGGAGGTGAACTACAACACGTATATCTTCGTCGAAGATGAACTGCCGCGCGGTTTTTTTATTTTCTCCTGAAAGGCCGTGGTTTTGCATAAGGAAAGCTCTTGCAATGAATATTGCGATAAAACTCATTAAACTTCGCCAAGTATTTTTTATTTGCTCCGGTTCGCTTAATTTCTTGACATGCGTCACTTATCGATCAATCAATTCTTTTGTTGCATTTCGAATGGCTTTGTTGTGAATTTACAAAAATAATGGATCATGAAAGAAGAAGCGCACGCACTCCGAGCGAGATTTGAAATTGTTGAAGTAAACCAAAGAAGCGTATTGATTATGTTGGACTATTGTTACGACGTTTACCGCTGTGTGAGACGATAGGAGACAAAGTGAAATTATTCCTGAAGTAAATTAAAGGAGCGAGCTGAAAGAAATGTAGGTGATCATCTTTTCTGAGAGGTGTGAAACAAGGTCTGGTCAGAATACAGCGGTAATTATCCTAACAAGTTCACTATGCAAAGAAAGGAAACTATGGAGAGAAAGGCGCACCGGCCTTCAAGAGTGGATTTAAGAATTGGAGTCTCAATTTTACTTGCCTACGGTAAGTGCGAAAGAATTGATATACAAAAATTTGATAAGGGTAAAATGAAAGAAAAAACGCAGAAAAAAATGACAGATTTGGTTATGCAATTGGTTAACTTGACTCTTATTCGTGTGGAAAGCTTCGGACTCGTTATTCTGGTTTTCAGAAATAAAGCTAGATCGGGTTTTTAATTTTTGAAATTCGTCATTGTCAATTCGAGTTTTGATACTTTTCGCATTGTCCTTTCATTTGCAATATTTTCTACGACCTCAGATTTTTTTATTCCAGAAATTTGCGATCTGTTACATTGCACTTGAGATTTTGAAAACAAAGTTGAAAATTGAGTTAATTTTCTCAGGTGTCAGAATCTTTTATTAGTTTTCTGATATATATGCAAAATCTATAACATCGTATTAGTCTTTTTTACTTCCGAAACTTGATGCCTTTTCGACATTTGAGCCAGATTTATTTACCCCTCAAAAGCTTACTTTGTATACATTTGCCAGTAAACACCCTAGATAAAACTTTAACGGCAGAGAAAGAGATAAATCTTAGTTTTTTCTTGATCTATTTTAACTCAAGATAAATTTGATATATCTAAATTTGCGAGACGATTTCCAAGCCAATCTTGCATACTAATTATGGCACCGATCAGAAGAAATCGTTCTGTGTGACTGAAAACAGTAGACAGTGTGCTGAATGATCGAGATCATTTTCTGTCGCTAGTGTTTTACGTCTCGTCGGAGGACTTTCTGGGATATAAACCGATTTAAATTTTGGTTTGAGACCTTTTTTAGCCGTAGGATTGGCGCATGATTCATATAGATTGTTAGTGGGAACTCCAAGATTTAAATGGACATACTTAGCTTCGGTTGAAGTGTTCTGTGACATTAAAGAAAAAGAAATTAAGTGAAATGGTTGTTTTCTATCCGATCTTTTTTGCCGTCAAGCCGCCAGTTCAGTTTTAAGTAGTTTTCGTCATTTTTCTTCTTTGTTATTATTATCATCCTCATTATCATCACAAGTATCATTACTATTATTATTATCATCACCATTATAAATACCTTTATCATTATGATCTTTTCATCATTTTTGTTACTTTATCATTATAAATGGTTAATTTTCAAACTAAATCACGTGAATATCTGAGACTGCGCACTTAGCTACGTCAGATACAAATAATGGGGTAGAAAATCAAAGATATTTTATCCTTATTGTTTGTACCATTTATTTTACAAAATAGAAATGTTACATCAAGTTCTTATGCATTTTTTTTTTTATCATGGAAAACTTACTGACCGTCTGGTAACACAACTTTTGATACTGAATAAGGACTCTTCATAAAACGTTATCAATTATTTTTGTTGCCTCCTAGCGAACGCCGTTGCAAGAGGCAAACTTTTGGTCTTTCAATTCTATCAAACGTTATTGTTTAAGGTCCACTGTATGATAATAACACAGCCTGAACTGCTAATTTATTCAGGATAGTTTTTATGTTATCTTTTTTTTCTGAATCTCTTTGAAGGTCTAACAAGAGTAACATTAACTCAAGCCCAGTTTACAGGTATAGTCCGGTTTTTCTGGCCATTTATGGAAAAAATGCTATACAGAAACAAATCATCAAACCAATTCAATAGGGGAAAGTTGCTCTTATTTTACACGTAAGACTAATTTTGCTCTTTCACCTGGGAAGATTTCTCTTTATCCTTTCATAGCACAGTGCAAGTTTCCGTTATGTCTAATTAAAATAGTCATGTCCTAACGTATGCGCGGAACGTTCCTTTTTAAAGTTCAAGTAGTAATGTCATCATCCTCACTAATTACCTGACCAAGACCAAAAAATAAAGGCGATATTTCTGAGATTATGAATCTGTTAAAATTATTTATATGAAGCCTCCCTGGCCCCAGGTCCGGGAAAAAAAATCGTTCTGTTGAAGAAGTTTAAAAAAGGGGAGTATTATAATAACACTTGAGATATCATATAAATAAACCTTTCTACATCTCTCTGCTCCTTTTTTAGCGTGCACAACCCGCGGAAATTACACAGATGATGTTTATAGGGAAGTTCCGATAAAAAATGCGAGAACAAGTGTGAAAATCAGCAGTCCAGACTTCCCCAAGTCCTATCCAAGGAACATACAGTGTACATGGAGAATAATCGCCCCATTCGGTCACAAAGTTAGGCTTTCGTTTCTTGAATTTGACTTAGAAGGAACTTACATAGAGACAGGTTGTCATGACTATGTCAGTGTGAGGTGAGTGTTTGATGACAGACAATCACCGTGAGGATATCAGTTCCCATTTTGCCGGCTGTATTCCAAAAATCCAAGTAGTGTCAGACTAAAAGATGTTTCTTTTCAAGGTCTTCATGGGATATTCGGGGGTGTCCCAAATGTCAGATAGACATATCTACCTTGGAAATAGATTAAGGCAGTTATGGGAGTGGGTTAAGTCTGTTTGCTTTATCCTTTCAACAGAAAGCATTTTCCATGCGGTGTTTAACACTTCAGCTTCACTGCAACCAAGTCAAATACCTTAACGTTTCAATGTTTTCGTATTACGGCACAAAATGACAAATTTGAACCTTCCAGTTATAGGCGATCCAGTGAATTAATCGTAAGTTTACGGCCATTGATATTCGGTGATGATTATCAGAGAAGTATTCGATGCTGTGCTGTTATCATAGGCATACAATTCTAACATGCCGTTGGTGTATTTTTCACTGATCATGTTTTTTTTAGTCCTATTCGAAAAGTAAATTTAATAATTTATGGACGCTCATAAGAATGCAGATTTAGTTATCCACCAGACGTAACAATACTTTATCTTACCTTCTGTAGTGACGGTGGGTTAGAGTTTAGAGACAGCAAAGTCGTTAAAAGGCGTTGTGGCTCGACCAAACCTTCAATGGTTATTTCTAGCGGCACAGTCCTTTGGTTGAGATTTCTCACAGATAAGGAGGTGGAACAGACGGGATTCGTTGTCAAAGTACTTCCTGTCAGCGGTAAGGTTACCGATTAAGAAACAAAGAAATAAACAAAAGGTGATTTTGATAAAGAGTGAAGAGTGATCGTATCACTGAACTAAATGCAGGGTGGGGGGGGGGGGGTAAGTTTCTTTTCAACAATTTTGTACTTAATGATCAGTGGTGGAAATTTATAAACTAACCCTCTTTGTAATTTACGTTACGGTCAGTATCAACAATGAAAACAACAATGGCAACAAGAAAAACAAAAATAAGGGAAACAGTGGGAAAAACTTGGCTCAAATTCCAAAACAAGAGCCTAAAGGAACCGTTAATCCCGTTGATCAAATTAGTTCAGACCCTTTATGCTCACAGGTATTAGCAAAGGCAGTGTTTTAACCAGTGCTATATCATCTCCATCGTTCCTGCTATCTCATTTCTCATTCATTGCAGTTTATTTTCAAACCAGAATGTAGCTTTGAGTTGCTATAACACGGGAAAGCAATAAGAGCCTCGCAGTAATTTCTTTACCAAATAAAAAAATAGTCCCTTCATCCTTGCCAGCCTCGACCTCCAAGCGCCATATCGCCATTGGTGTCCTTCTCGGCGTACTTCTGCTCATTCTCATGGCTATCATTCTCCTTTGCCGCAAACGATTCCGAAAGCCAGACAAGAACGCACGTAAGGTCCATAAGTACCAGGAGCTTCCTATTCCCACGGAAACAGAAGCCGAGCAAACAGACCCTCCAAATGATGTACCAGGATTACCCAAAGAGGATACCTGGAGTAACGCCTCCAAAAACGCTGAAGCGTCGGGATATTGTCCCCTTTCGGAAGAAGTGGACATGGTTGAGCCCAAGGATAGTTGTACATTTCGTAAAGGTTCTTCAAAGAAGGCCACGGAGGACGAAAGTGACCAGCTAGAGTATAGAGAATTGCTTACTGTCGTGTGAACGGATCTCGATATATTTAAGCACAGTTTCGGTTCAAATGGAACCAATGCAAATTCTGGTGAGTTAAGACTGTAACACGTATTTTGACAGTAAACAACTGACGAAATACCTTTCCTTATTCCGCAGCGGCCGAAATATGTTTGAAAAACAATGCTTCTTCGTTCTTGCAACGAGTGTATTATATCTAGATAATGGGATTTGCCATAGCGTGTTTAGGAATATGTCATCTGTCCAAGTGTTACACGATATCTGTCCCTTTTTTTCAATTGGCAGCCACTGACTATCAGCGTAGTATGACTTACTCAAATGACAACTTTTGTTTAAGCAAAACAGTTATCAGAGTTTATAGGAGAAGAGGGAGGTAGGTGGCATATAGATATCGGTAGTTCTATAAACCGTAAAAAAACGAAAACAAAAACAAAAACAAAAAAAAACAAAAAAAAAAAAAAAAAAAGCAAAAGCAAACAAACAAATTCCTTTAAACTATATTATCAACCGACGTCTGGGAGTGAGATAACTTCGTGAAACACAAATGAAAGTTTTATCCAAAAACATTAGATCGATGTAATTGAGTTAGTATATATTATTCCAAAGATTAGGATGCTGAAAGACAGAAAACAACTTGAAAGGTTGACTATGAATAAATGAGCCCAAGAAAAGAAAAGGTTCTTTATTTACTTGATGCGACTCAATAATGTGAGCTTTATCGACCCAATTTGGCCACATCTTATAGCCTTTACACAAAGAATAAAAGGATTAATAAACCTCATAAAATTATACGTTTGCTTAATATTTGTAAATTGACTAAGTTTGACCTGTTAACTTTAACTCAAAATTGCAACTATAGCGCAAATGTTACAGCAAAGCTGGTGCGTATCATATGCTTTTGAAAACACAGTGGGCAAGCACGTTGCCGTAATATGTAGGTTGCTGTATTTTTCATCTCCAGAGCTCGCCAATGATGCAATTCAAGCGAGTCCATGACGTAATAATGTAACAAACCTAGGTATATATTACTTGAATATAAGCGTAAACTAAAGATAAGAATGAGTTATCAGTTTTAAAAATTTAAATTTTCTTACTCATTATTCACTTTATATCCCAGTCTGCTCTTCCACAAAACTTTTTGCTCTGCATCAAACACTACTCACACTAATTGACCAAAAAAAAACTATGACACCAATTTTTTCGTTATTTAGGCTGTGCTCATCGCATTTTCCCATGTTACAGCGTTGTCGTGTCCTGATTATAATACCCATGAGATGCCATTCTCCTGTCGTGGGAGTAGTCGTCTGCACTTGTTCCATTTGATCGTTTCCTATCTGTCACGTTCGGGGTTCTAATCTCCCGCTCGATGAACATGAGGGAGAGGTAGCTAAGCACAAATGCATCCGCCATACAGATAACAGCTATCCAGTAGGCCCAGTTTACCTTGCAGTCCCCAATTTTGTACACACCAGCGTCAGGGCCGCAGACCGCCCGAACTTCGGCACTATCCCATCCAAAGGGATGTATTAGACAAGTGAGTAACATACAGAAGCCTTGAAAAAAAGAAAAAAAGAATTAAAGAAATGAAATATAGTCCTTTAAGCGCTGTAGTAAGCTCACCTCTCTCTGTTACGCACCCCTCTCTAAATAACCCCCCTATTAGGAGGTCAGGCTGAAAATACTAACCTATTCTCGAAGCCCAGAAAGAGAGAGCCCTATTTGGTTTGCAATCATGCATTCATGTATAAATTTTTTGCCTTGGAGTCGACCTTCTGCACAATGGTTTTTGATATTATGACAGCATTGTGAGGTTCACACGTGGATTTGTTAATTTATTCATTGACATTTTCATTTGTTCCAGTGCCTTACTTGTCTGTAGGACTGCACTTTACCGAGCGATGTTAAGCAATATGACCTCCTGTTCCTGATGCGTGTTCATTTGATCGCAATGTTTGTTTTCGTTCGTAACATTAAGTTTGAGCAATTCATATTCGGCGATGTATTTTCTGAAGGATGACTAAAATATGATGTTCAGTGGTTTCAGGATTTTTTATTACTTAAATGAGTAGTGGCCTCAAAGTGTTGGGTAAATAGCTCTATCAGTATTTCCTCGTTATGTGAGAAAGAATTCGTTTTACAGTTCCCATGCGTGAGTGGCCATTTAAGATATTTAAGATATGAAAAGAGCAAGTGACGTAGATCGCATACACCTGGTTTACAGGTGCCCTAAAGTCATAACAATCTATGCCTTAAAAAATGGCTACTCATATGTAACCACGGCTGTTTTACTTAAATCAAATTTCCTTGCGCGTGAACTGAGAATATTCAGATGGATGGGTCCTTAAGAGGGTGCCTCCAAAAAGAAATAAAAAAATCTTGGATGTCAGCACACTTTCTATCAGAGGTACACTTAAGTAATGGTAATTAACAGATTATTAGCATCAAAAGGAAAATCTTTCAGCCATGACTCGTATAAAAATGTTCCCACGGCTTCTAGACTTTACGTGAACAGACACCGGTTACGATATTTCGTCAGTAGACAGTTTCGAGTTTCTGTATGCAGGTAACTTAAACAGAGCAAATATCAGATCTTACTTTTTGCATAAAATTTGGCAAAAATAGCAGCTTTATCTGATCCAAAGTAAGACGTGAATATTTCAACTTTCAAATGAATCTCCTAGTATCGTAATGATCAAATGATAATCTTAAATAATTTGTAAAATGAAACAATAATTCGTGAACGATCAGCTAAAAGGTCCAATACTCCAGTATACACCACTCGTGAGAACGTGACCAATATAACCACAACTTAATCACTTGAGGGATTTGAAAACGCTCAGGGTCTTAACCGATGCCTTTATATTTTGCTATTTACCAACACTTCCTTTCCATATTCCAAGCGTGTATATCTATACCTCAAAAAGAGAGAGAATATTACAAGAAATAAATTGCCAAAGGAAAGAAGTATCTGATCTATATTGCTCCCTTTCGCTTTGATCATCTAAATAAGCGCTAAATTGGTCATTAATTTTCAAATTGAATAATTTTCTTACTCCTTCCCTACATAATTTCAGAGTTAGAAAACACTTTTAAAAAAATGTATTTTATATAGTTTATCTTCTCAAACTAGCTTTTTTCCAGCTTGCAAATCGAACAATTTTGCCGATACGGCTTGATTCTATTTCTTTACAGAATTCTTTGCGATAGAGTCAGCTGATTTGAATATATATGAGGCCCCTTAATTAATACATTTCGACTTCAAATACTTAAAGAGGGGAAGAGATTTAGTACAAATAATGGAAGGAATGGAAAAGGTTGAAACAACCTGCTCGTGTCTGATGAATTTTATCAATTCCAGACCGTGCAGATCTTCGTATAGATGACAAAATACAAGTTATTTCTACTGGGACTGTTCGTCGTTTTCATTAAAAAAAATAATAGACTTAAGATGTCTTTTCAAGATGACAGGAAGACTTACATACTTCCAAGAGGGTGAGGACAATGTGACATAAATAATAAAACTGAACAGGAATGCGACAGATTTAAGTTCGATTGAGGGTTACCAAAGCTCAGAGGATCCCAATGAACAAGAGTTTTTCGCTGTTTGTCGGGCTGCCCTGCGTAAATCACATTCTCTACATTTAATTATTAAAGAAATCTGTTTTGATACCGAAAGCTGCAACGTTAAAGAAATTATTGAGAATAATGGTTGGGTGAGAGGTGTCATTAAAGAGTCTCTTTCACAGTGAGGGAAATCTGTGTGGAACACCAAATATTAAGACCTTTAAGACTGACCAAAAATACCCGTAACTCTGTGCTCTAGACGTCAAAAAGCCATGACCCTTGAAATAAGCAATGGATAAAACAAAACATACCCGCTGAGGCTTGTAATCCACTGCTTGTGCGAAAACCGATGCGCGAAGACTCGAAGCAACATAACCAGTACAACAACATCATTGCCACTGAGATAAACGTGGAGGTAAAAGCCAACGCGACAAAAACCGTGCACGCTTGCCAAGCTGTTGAGTAAATTTTTGCGAAATCGTTTAAGCTGCCGGTGCATTCATTGAGGTTGTCGCTGCAGTTACGGTACAGGCCAAAATTCACGCTCTTATCATTGGGACTGATTTTTCCGCTGATCCAGTGAGGCTGTACAAAGATTACCACAATCATAATTCCAAGACAAGCGGTGAAAAGCGCCCAAAGCACTACCAAAATCGTTAATGTTTTCGACTGATACCACGGTTTCAAAACTGTGCCACGCGCCATCTTAATTTCTTTCCTCTGGCCTCCTTTTAACTCTCTATGGCGCCGTAATTTCTATAGTATTTTCTCTGGATGTATAACAGTTCTTTATGGCAAGCACCTCAGCTCAAAATAGCTTTAAAGTACCCCCTGTGGCGAGGCTTATATCGGCCGACTTCGGGCGCAAATTTTTACATATTGGACAAAAACCGCGCAATTCATGTGCTTAATATACTGTAAAAAAGAGTTTTTGTTTAATTCACCACTATTTACGTGTTTATCTTAAGCCACCATTTATGATCTAAAGGCATGACGTAAAGAGAACTTTAGAAAAAGTGAAATGAATTGTAAGCAGCCTATTTTATGAAAATTTCGAACATTTTCCTTCCTTATTCATTGCAGACTCCAACAAAAGAACAAAAGTTTGAGCTCCAATATCGCTTATCACTCTCTTTAAAATTCAAGTGTTCGTAATTTCGTATTTTGAAGGAACATCACGCGCAAAGCAAAACATGCTTTAAATTTTTAATGATAAGTCATGTAGCAATTGCTCTGCATAATTACAGATTGACTGAAATCATCCTTGGCGGACAAAAACAATTTTACGGTTCAGCATGGTGAATCGTTAATTTACAGCAGTCTGCAATAACGATCTTAGCTGACCTGTCATGAGAATTTTTGCATGTCTGAAATACCTGCTTCATAAAAACTAACGTTTTAGTTGGGTGAGGTTCTGCGTTAGTTGCTTATGTAAGTTTGTTTAGCTCGATTAATTTTTGTGCTTAGAGAAATGTTAATTTAGAGCTGTAGATCACGTACGAAAATGCCCTCGATCGTTTCTGCCTCCGATCAATTCTGGTCAAGATGATTTCACTTAACTTTTACTGGAGCAGGAGTTCCTGTGTATGTGTGGCATTAACAACTTTGAGCTGATCCTCAGCGATAGGTGTAAACATTAGGCAATAAACTTAGTATTAACAAAGTTCAATTTAAACTTAAATTGAGAACTGTGTATTAATATCAGGGAGTTGTACTCAGGATCTGGGTAAACAAAAGCGGAGAACGTAATAGGTGAAATTTTCCTCCATTGCATTTACGCCGCGCCGCATTTCCTTGAATAAACAAACATTATTGGAAATCTTTGACCAATTATCCGACAATTTTCAGTGCACAACTGTTCGGTGCACTAAAGCTGAAAAAAATATCCGTATTACTTCCGTCGCAAGTGCTTTCAACCAATTTCCTTGAAAGATTTGCCGGCTTTGATTCAAAACTCTGACACAACCGTTCTGATGTCGGCAAAATTATGTAAGAACTAATGCCCCTCAAAAAACGGTACAAACTTTCATTTAACAAGGGAAAATGTTTGAGTCTAGCCGACTCGCATGCCAAAATAATCTGATAGACACCTTTCTGCGTGCTCTGCGATGAAAGTGCAGCTGATATAAAAGTATAAGGTGGAAGTCAGCAATCCGACATTTTGGAAACTTTCCAGTGACGATATTGACCAAAACTTCCGGAAATCAGAGATAAAGTCAATACAGGATGTAGATTTTAAAACTGAAAAGGTTTACGAAGATTCCTTGTCCTCCACCAGAACAATTTTGAGTCTAATTATCTAATACTTCTCTTATCATTTTTATTGTTGATTGTTTGAACCCGAAGGTAACATGAGATCATGTTGTATGATCATTCGAGTGAGGGTAGTCCTGGGGATGAATGTGATCGATTTTGGCCCAGTTTAGGCTAAACCATTGACCACTGTTGAATCATAAAAAAAATTCGAAAGAAAAAGCTGGTACTTTACGAAAACACGCGTACATTATTCCAGTAAGAAGTATCATATCAAAAACAGTTTGTAAGTAAGACTAAGGATTAGTAGGGGGAAGGAGGAAGAGGAGGGGCAGAGCGAGGGGATTGTTTCAAGTAAACAGAGACAAAGGTACAGCGGAATCCCGATGACTCGAACACTCGCTCTCTCGAACCTCGCGCTAACTCTAACTAAAATCCGCGTGATTTCCGATATACATTTACTGCAATTTTACCCTCGATAACTCGAACCTCCCGCTAACTCGAAGCAATTTTCGTTTCCCTTCGGATCATTTTCGACATATTTTAACCCTACGCGATAGCTCGAACCACATCTGTTAATACGTGACCAATCAAAACAAACAGTGTACTATAGGCCTAAAAATTTACTTACGCTACGTTGTGATTTCTGAAGTAATTGACTGTGCCATTTTCACTCGACTTCTCTATAATTAAATTTGATTAAGATATATACTGTACAAATAAGGAAGAAAAAAAAAAACCAGTGAACGTTTTTCTTTAATTTCAACCCCGATAACTCGAACCTTTTTCAATTTCCCTTGAAGGTTCGAGTTATCGGGATTCCACTGTATATGTGCGTGGTATTCATGTGTGCACTTCCCCAGCTTCAGCTTTGCGAAGTTGTCATTAAAATCCGTCAATCCTATTAATTCACTTCAAATTCTTCACCAACATCCTTTAGCTACCTGAGGACCTCGCCAACACAATAACCCTTTGCACTGGCTACACCAAAGTGATACCCCGTGTAGCATAGTGGAGACTGAATGAGATTTAAGCCCTCTCCAGGAGAGAAGGAGGGGGCGTTGAATTAGGACGCTTTTTTTTTTTTTAATTGTACATATAATTTACGTTATGGATATTAATACCTTCAAGAAGTATTATGAAAAATAAATATTGATTTGCAATGATGATATTGTACGTCGGTAACTACAGCACTCATATATAAAGTTCCTCCCTGTCTTCAGATCATTTCGACGAAAATTTATGAAGCAATTTTAAGTTGTCAGAGAGAGAAATACCCCAACCCTCCCCCCCCCCTAACCTACACACACTCTCTATTCACACGTAAAGGTAGCATTGAATTGAAATTCAACGAAGTTTACAGACGTAATCCCTGGTATAAGAGAGGAATAGTCAAAAGGAAGTGGTTTCCATACCAGCACAATATTTGAGTAAGGACTATTGTTCCAAACACTTACCTACTAATTGTGAAACCTGTTACTCACAACTCGAGCTCGACTCATAAACTAGTTGTTGAGGGCTTATAGTTTTTATAGTTTTTAATCAACCCCAGACATTGGTTATTACGATCATCACCACCTTCAATTTTACCACCATTTCACAACAGCACATCTAATTCAGGTTAAAAGGATCTGGATTAACACTTGAATGTTAAAATATCAAATTATGAAATTCGTAAAACATTGACGTATTTCAAAAAAATACTCCTACCCGATAAATTGATTTTATACGAACAACGTTTAAAATCTCAGTCCGCTCTGACATCAACTCCATCAGGTATTCTGCACAACTTTGAAGATTTATGGATACAAAGAACTAATCAAGCTCGCGATTGCTACATGACATAACAAGATGTACAAGTCCAGTAAGCTTAAAATGTTTTTTTCTTTCATTTTGGTCTCTTTCTTTTGCTTTGCGTAACTGTTGCTCACCTGTAAAGATAATTCCATCATTTGTAATCACCTACCGGTCCGAATATGATTCACTTCATTTATCTGTGAACAACGCGGCTCATCTAGAAAGCTGTAATCCAAGGAGAGCATTAAAAAGTATTGAACTTGATTGGCGATCTCGTAGAGCACTGAAGCACAAATTAAAAGGAAGAAATTACAGAAACGCGCTTCAGTTTTGATAGGACATCGCGTCTAATGATCAAAACAGGGCAGAGAATATTGGCACATTATTTCCTTGTAGTAGTCATTCGATAGGAAAACTTCAATCACCAAAAACTAGTCAGTTTTCAATATTTTAAGTTTCCATTGCGTCCTCAATGTCCTTTGGTGTTTCCACAGGCGGTGGTAATATTGCGGGCTCATATGTCCACTTTGGGAAAATCCGTTTATACAAGTTCATACAGACAGTGTCTTGGGCTTTGATCATTCCGTCGAACACGCACTTCATGTGACCATGTGTCCCTGCAGAAAAACGGAAATGTTAATTCGCTGGAATAATGATTTAAAACCAGGAAGGGGTGTGGTAGCACTTATCAATTGAGATTAAAGGAAGAGTAAAAATTGCGCATAGGAATAAAACAACATAGCATCTGATTCGACAAAATAACATAAACAGTTAAATGTAGTGCACCACTGTTGTAAACTGCAACATCCAAGACACACCTAAAGGTTCCCGGATATGACCTCTTCTCCCATATTTGGTGAAAAGTTCCACGGGCTTGAACCAATGAATATCCTCTGAAATAAACACAGAATGGCAAATAACATCGCGCTATTTCTAAATTCGGTCCGCGACGAAAAAATAAAAACAGGCGTAAACAAAATGGGCGAAAGACAAATTATTCATTGGTGATATAAAATCTTAGCGTCGTGAAGGAAAAAAAAAAGCGCACAATTTTCCTCGCACGACTAAAAGAGAAAAAAAATAAAAGAATATAACTGATGCGTTAAAAAGGCAACTTAAGAATAACTCTACACTCAGACTGAGACGGTATTTGTCCTCATGCAAAACTAAGATTACATTCAGATTGCCAAAAAATTCATTTCCATGGAAGTCGCAAAGTAGCAGACTTCACGTTCAATGACAGCAGCACTCACCTCTATTAAAGAACATATAACGAAGGACTACTGATCGTTTGTTGATCTTAAAAGGATGTCCACTAAGCACAATCTTTTTAGCAACAATTCTGTCCGGATCGACTTTGTACAATGATCCTGTACCAACCAAGGTATGACAACCTAAAGAAACATCGGTCTTTATTAAGAAAAATAACACGAGGTACATCCGCACGCGAACAAAGAACAAAGTGATTGACATCTTTTAACCAACGTGGAGATTTATCTTAACAACTTTCAAATAATGGGTTTATCAGATGAAGAGAAATAAACAAACCAAATAGGAACGCAAGGATGACAAAGGATAGAGAAGACTGAATTGTGCTGTGAGGAAGACGAACATGAAAAAATTTCTACATCAAGACTACGACTTTTCTGTATAATCTTTCCAACAAGAGGACTCACGCACGGTGTAGGCAACGATAGCGGAAATAATAGCTTGCATCAAGATAACTATTAAACATGAAATTTTCTCCATCTTTACTTGAGGATCTTTCGTCACCACTCACTCATGGTGTAGAACACTGTATTTTCTACTGGAAATATAAATTAAATAGTTAATATATAACTTTGTGAACTTGAGCCTTACTTGTGTGATTATCCTGTGTAAACACGAGGACTGGTGCTGGAGGAAACATAATTGGTGCGTACAAAGTCGCCACAAATGCTCCTTCTTGAGGCATAAAACGTTCAAGCTAAAAGAAAACATATTAGAGAGACTCAGTCAGCCCGGCTGCGAGAGAAAATTTACTCCTGTAACGACACCGCAGTAAGGTAGTAAGAATTGTGATTGCTTTGATCGAAGCCCTCATCGTGAACCGAGTACCTTAATAACCTATTACTAACTACTTGACTGCCTGTCTGTCCTCCAAACCGACTGACTGACTGACTGACTGACTGACTGACTGAATGAAAGCCAGTTTATTCCAAATCCGTTATTAAGGCACGATTTCTTTCCTTTTCCCTTCTATTTTTCGGCAACATGAGAGCAGGAACCCCAAATACTTCTCCTGCAAGAAGCAGGTTCTCCGTTCACGAATCGCAACGAAGCAGCACACGCGAAATCAAATCAGTTTGACACTTTTCACCCTAACATCAGCATTTATATTCTCCATACTGTTCTCTATTATATTTCCTAAGGCGCTGATGAGGGAATTTGTTCGACAATCCAGCGATTTTTTTAGTTCGTGATCATTTCATTTATTCTTGTGACCCTTATGTTTGACTTAGGGATTGATTTTGTAAGGAGAAATTCTATGTAGATGCGAGTCACTCTTGGGCGTCAAATGGTAAGGGAAGGTATCATTCTTATCGTTTGATTAGCTCTTTGACACCAAATATACTTAAATTAACAACAGCATACCAAAAAGTTAATCAGCGTAGTCATACCTTGTGTTTATCTCCCGATGTATGCTGGGAAAAAACGGGGCACGCCGTAAATCTTCGGAAGCCACAATGAAAGATCAATCTTTCCTAGAGGTGATAAGTCGTTTACATAAAAATATACCACATAAGAGTCTACATCATTGTTCTAGAGCAAAAGAAAAAGACAACTCCAAGAAAAGACCAGCCTGCATTGCACACGTACAAAGTGGACTGAAGGTGGAAGGCGGACGTTTATGTAAGCACCGTGCAGGAAGAGAGCATAGTGCCATTGGAGCTATGGTAACGATTAAGTAAAGGGAAAAACACTTGTCATCATTTCCATTTGAAGGGAAAACATCCAAAAAAAAAGGGGAAATACATTAGAGTTGAGGAACGGAGATATTTACTAACGTGAAAGTTGACACAGATTGCAAGCAATCAAATTGAAAAATTTGGGTTACACTGGATTTTTTTCCAGGGGCTTATTGAAGACAGTTCACGTAATGCAATGGTAGTTGCAGGTGAGCTGCAATTTCAGCACTTAAAAAAAAGAAGCGTGAAAAAGTTCAGGCTTCGACGGGATTCAAACCCAGGCCTCTCAGATACTAATTGGGTGTTAATACTAACTGAGCTACAAAGCCACATGCTAAAACAAACCTTGGATCTCACTGGCTCGCTGAATGTTGGATGTCTCTTGAGCACAAAATGGACCACGGACATCTAACAGGAGAAAACATGCAAAAAATCAGTTAACAAGAAGTATTTGAGGAGAATTCAAACCGATACAAAAACTCAAGCAACATTGGCTTGTCTGAGTTTTCAGAAAAGTCGATTCTTACTTTTTGCTCGTGTGGAAGAAGTCCAAATATCACCAAAGGAGAACTGGGGTCAAGTGAATCTGGAGAAAGGAGATGCATATAGCGAGCAAAGTCAACAATCCTGTTTGTTGTGTCTCAAACATACCCTAATCTCTTCTTGGAAGGTAATGCGAACGGCTTCTTTAAAGCAGCCGGAAGTAGAAGAATAAGCCAAGAAGAAATTGAAGGACAAATATATCGTCACTTTCTGAAGCACTTCACTTACGCTGAAACTGGGTGGAGATGTATCGTCAAAATGAATGGGAAAAAATCTTTAACTGACGTAAAGAACACTTAACTCAGTGATCGAAATCATTGGGTTTAAAGTTCCAGGTAACAGACCCTGATCCCCACGCCTCAGTTAAAATCAAAATAAACAAAAACTTCACTTAACAAAGTAGTAAAAAGCTAAACGCTAAACAAATTAATTCTTATTTTTTTAATTTACAAAACGATCGCTGAAAAATCAACAACAAACTGACTTCAAATTAATCTTACCCATAAACGCCCGCGGGACATTAGAAATGTGAACAGTCACGTACCATCCAGGCTAAAATAATAAAGATATGTACATAAATATGCGGGAAGACTTGCCAGCAAAAAAAGATGGCGCGTTAGAACAATACACACAGCATACATAGTCACATCACACATTTCAGTGGCAAAATATAGAGCAGAATTGGGAGTTTTATCAAAATTACGTGCACTAGTTAATACAACTGTGTGTTTTCAGCACCTTTCTAGTTGATTTAATGTAATGATAATACAGGACGAGTCGCATTCTTAGGGGGCAACGACTATAACTCTGGTTTTTTAATGAGTTATACGGGCTACCGCATGATGGGTTCAACTGTAACCAAGGTATCATGAGGGGACGCAAATCGTCTGTACTGTAAGTATCACGGAGAGTCCCCTACATTTTCTTAGACTTTTAGTCTAAGAAAATGTATGGGACTTTTTGAACGCTGTAAGGTGTCATAATCCTGTTGCTGCTGACATCGATGTGACAGATAGTTGCTTTTGCACTGTTTTCTTTGCCGGCTTACACTTGTCATCAAGTTTCAGTAAGACGGCTATCATTTTTCACAAGAATAATGAAGTTTTCGTAAATTGTGAGATCGGATGCAAGAGCACGTGTTCAACTATTTCCCTCTTCTTGCGGAGCTTGATATGTACTTACAGTGCAGACGATTTGCGTCCCCTCATGCTGTGCGCCATCCACCTCATCTTCTTCCATGACTCGTTTCTTTGTTCGTTTGAAGTTCTCAAACTGAAAAATTCTGTGAACATAATTTATGCAAAATAACGAGTTAAGTGCAATCACAATCAACTACGTGTTGACGTTCATTAAAATCGCCTAAACTTAGCACAGACGCAGACGTCACAGCACCAAATGACAAGGCCAGGGCCTCCTTTATACCGCTGAAAAACATCTAGAGCTTCAAGGAGAGAAAGAGGACCAAGATCAAACTGTTCTGCACGTACACTTCATACCCATCCGAAAAGTGGCGAACGAGTGAAATCAAAACCTGACATTCTTAAAAATACTACGAAGTCCCACTCCGAAAATCGCACCTAAATTGCCAGGTGGTGCAGGCTCGCAACGTACCTTGCATAATCCGATGGAAGATTTTCCTTTGGATCCCAAGGCGAAGTACGGAAACTTTTTAGACCGCGGTATCTGTAAATGAGCAAGAGAAAGAACGATCCAATCAATTATTCAGCACACTATATAAGCACTGGCAAAGTACAGCTGTAGAGCACGTTACGTCTGTTCGGCAAATATATACTTCATCAATGTGGGGATCTCTGCGGTTAAGTCAAATTATTCCACTCTTGGACTCCTTGGCTAATTGACAAGAATTGAACATTCGAGTAAGTTCTTGCTCAAGTTCTCTGATGTTTGCTTTTGAAACGTGTTCTTAACTATTTGTTCAGTTACAAGTTTCCGACAAGGATCAGGACACTTTTTTTGCGACAACGCATCAGAATTTAGGAAAGATGTATTAAGAACAGCTCGTCTAACACGTTTTTTAATTACACACTACCTCTGAAATCGAACGCGTGCCGGTTGATCCATTGGTGTGTCCATTTCATCAGGAAACATTTCATTTTCCCTTTCCGCTCGCATTTTCTCTAATCTGGAAACAAATTTTTATTTGTATCAAATATTGGGTCATCTTACAAAGACTTGTTAGTATACAGCGATGTACTAAACACCTTCATGAATAATACTGTAGAGCCAACCGCAGCTCTTGAATGTGTTATTTATTTCATTAGTTTTTTTAGCACTTACTGGCCTCTTTCTTCATCTACATCAATGTCTTCATCGTATTTACTGTCCTCTGTCTCCGTAGCAGCGACGCTTACCTAAAATTAGGAAACAGGGAATTATGTGTAAATTTTCAAAAATAGAGAAACGAACATTATTTTTCAAGACTGAATAGCTTAGCTGCTGTAGCTTATTTGCTTTAAATGAGTGAGGGGAGTATGGAAGTGCCGGTACGTCTTCTTTGTGGGCCAGAAGTCCGGTGCTAGCAAACATAAACAGCTCCAACCCTCCCCCTCCCCCTCAGTTGTATGTCTGGTTTCTTGGAGAGATCGACGGTACCCAATAAACAAGCCTGGTTACGTAAAGTACTGTCTGATAACCATGTCTCATGACCAAAAACGCTACAAAATGACCCTGAGTAGGGATCAACCGGATACTATCGTAGATTAGCATGTTAACTACGTACAGCTGTACATAAAACTCTTGGAAAAATTTTCATTTCTATTTTTTAAAATGACTATTACCCAAAAATCCAAAACTTATCGTTCATTAAAGAGTAGGAAAAAGGAAAAATAGTATGATTGCTTGTTTTACTTACTGTTTCGTACTCTTCGTCTTCATTGCGCTGCAAAGATATGAAATAGACAACACTGCGATCAGAACCTTCACGTGCAAGTTACATAGCGTACTAAAAGATTTCATAAATACTAAAGATAGAACGCGCGCTCTCATCAGTCGTTACGTGTGTTTGGATGAGAGGATGTAAACATGGTTGTGCCGTCACGCTTTCACTGTTTCCTGGAGCTCTTTTACAAAACCAATAAAGGACTCTATCGCGCCTCAGGTTTCCATAACTTTCTCGAATTCTCCCAACCCCCTCGTGTTGAGGTAACGCTCTGTACGCAGAGGAAAAGGTCTATTGCTTGAGTAAATTTTGTTGTCGTTATAGCCGTTGATATATTGCTGTTGTTAATGTGGACGCTCCTGTTTTGCTGTTCTGTAAAGATTACACAACTATACCGGAAAAATGGCCACACATTATAAGTTCCAAAAGGGTTCAGGGGGACTACGTCGTCAATAATAATCACCAGAAAATATTGCAAATGTACCAAACAGTTTATGAATATACAATGACTTGAAGACAGAACCGCACGCCCCCAGTTATTTCCGCGCCTAGCCTAACACGTTCCAAGCCAAGAATCGCTACAAGTTGTTTGGTTCAAGGGAACCAATTTATACCGCAGCTGCACTTACAAAGGCCCATGGGAAATGTATGGAAAACGGTAGGCCCATATTGAATGAAAAGGGTTAAACAGGAGCAAGATTTGGAAGCATAGATGACTGCCGCCAAAAAAGGATTTTAGCGCATATTACCATGGAATCATCACTATCACTGCCCTCCATTTCCTCCTCAAACTCGTCGTCATCTTCATCGTTGTCGTCATCATCCGGGCCTTCTTCATCATCACTATTTGTGATCCATGCGGCCTGGTAGTCAGAGGTTCCTTTGGGCACCCTCTTCACCACTTTCTTTTCTTGGCGGGCCTCTGCCAAAAATCAAACGCAATGCAGCGATAGTTGCGAGTCAAAACACAAATTAAAAAGCAAATGCTCAAGCATACGAAGCATTACAATGTAAATTTCAATGCTTTGTGCTTGAAATAGTTTGTAAATTTTGAGGAAACGGCGCCGAAGGTCTGGTTCTCGCACGCTACAGGCTTTCCCGGAATCGCCCGTGAGGAATGTGCCGTCATATCCCGGTGATCCTTTTGTAATACCTTACACTGTAGCTGTAATGGCTATAAGTTCCCAAGAGGCGCAAAAAAAAGTGCAGAAAATAAACAGCGTTTCCATAGGCTTCGTTGCTTGCAAAATCTTTAAGAGGCTCGTTCTTCATTCTATCTCCAAAAGAGGGTTTAAACGTCTAGGCTTTTAATTTCAGTTGATTTCACTTTGGTCGAGGGCAATCGCTTATGGTCAGTCTACTGCATTATTCATAAAAAAGGACGATCTCTCTTTATTGTATAAAACATAATCATTGTCACACCAGACCTTCCGCTTCCCTCAGCTCTTCATCAGTTGGCCATGTTTGTTCTCCTTCCATCGGGTCAGGCTCGACTTCCGACTGAAGTGATTCCTGAAAGGCTATGTCAGCTCGAGCTATAAGCTTGATGTCTTCATCCATGGAAGTTGTTCCTTCCTCAGTATCCTGCAATGATGTGCGGTAATACAATAAAAAAAGTTAAACTTCCAAAGGATTATGCTACAACTATGATATCACGACAATGCACTTCTTTACTTTTCTTGAGCGAAAATGGCATTTTGTGGCCCATCATTGCTCTTTATTCAAACCTCATCTTGTTACTTTGTTTGAGGAATCTCAAATAGCATATGGCATTTTTAGCATTTTGTTGTCCATCACTGCACTTTATTCAGATCTTACTTTGTTACTTTGTTTAAGGAATCTCACGATAGCGTGGGATAATAAAGAGTAAAAAGGGATGACAGAGGATAGTGACCGATAGAGTGTACAGAGTATGTGTTATAATATATGAAAGAGAGTTTGGGACAGAAGAAAGAATGCACCTCCACGGTTACATAGAATGAGTTTTGTGTTACGTCCTCCATAGTATTAATGCTATCACGTTTTAAAGAATAGATTTAAAACGTTCGATATTTCAAAATATTAATTTGAAGGAAACGCAGCTACGTGCGCGAAATGAATTGAACAAAAATTCATGCACAACCAAAATAACATACAAACAAAGTAATAAGCCGGAAGAAAAAAAAGACAACAATTTACCACAGCCATTGATTCCCCTCTAAAACCTGAAGACTTTTTTCTTTTCTGCCACGGAAATGGGTCTGCGGGAGCATCAATCTATGAAACGAAGACAACAAGTGTAAAATAAATTTGTTGATAAGCGCGATACAAATGATCTATTTCTACGAGGCCTTTAGAAATATTAATTATATTCAAGCATTGTTGCAAGTATCCTGCTAGAATACCTACTTGTGACATTTGAAAATCTCCATATCCCGGCAGATGAACCAGCCTGTTCACTGAAAAGTTCTTCCCTCTGACAAAACCACACACCTTCAGGGTGCCCCTGGGGACATCGGTCACCTCACTGTTGGGTTCAAATGTTGTACTTTCAGCTAAAAGGTGGGGACGTATATCACGGAAATGGACGACTCTTTGATGCTGATTGGATATCAATCTCAGTGCTACAAGAGCATCCTAGGAGAAAATGATCTCGCAAAAGTAAAATACGTGTTAACCTTTTAACTCTCAGAGGTGATTGAGAAGTAACTTCTCCCTATAACATCCATACACTATCCAGCAAATGGGTAATGAGAATACTGAAACTTATCACATAGGAGTTGTTTTTCTTGATCTAACACCAAATTCTGCAAACTAATTTAGAAGGAAATGTGTAGCAGCCATAGGGGAGAATTAACAATCAGATCTTGAGAGTTTAAGGGTTAAGAAAGAAACCACTGAATAAAAAAACCAAAGAATAAAAAAGGGAAATATACATGACAACAGAAATCCAACATTTGAGTATTACTTTACCTCAATCTATCAGGTACTATGGAAAAAGTAGTCAGGTGATGAGCAGCCCTTATGTGTAAACTGCTCCCTAAATAAAAGTTTTTGATGTGCAATGTACATGTACAGTAGTGTTTTGTCTGTGACTTCTCACCTGTGAGGATTCAAGGTTGTGAATTTTATCCCTGGGAAATCTGAAAAAAGAAATAAAAAGTGTGCATGCCAGCTCATTTAATGACCTCAGGCGGAGATTTCAAACCTTGCATACAAATTTCAGAGGCAAAGGCAAATATTTCAAACTTTACATACAGTACATCACTGACTGAACACTTAAGTGTTAACTAAAGTAATACCAAGTAGTGCATACAAGTACAATTGACCCTAAAAATGTAGATTTGTCACATTCACAGTACAATTATGGTAGAGCTCACAGAGCGTAGCCCCATAATTAAACAAAAATAATTAATAGTAGTAACCCATCAAGCCAAAAAAATTTGGATGTACAACCATATGACCATATGACTGACCGCACAAGGTGCTACTTTTAACATGTGCAGCCAACTGTACCATGGGCACTATCTTATAATCAGTCCTCTACACGGACATGGAGAAGTTATCAATAGTAGGGGCTTTAGTTTTGTTGAAGAGAAGTGCAGGGAAAAAAAATGCGAGCTCCGCTTTTAGGCTTGCCTAAATCTATATATTAGTACCAAAACTAAAACATGTTCAATACAACTCATCAGCTTTGATTTACTTAGTATAAGCTACATCCCAATAGTAGTAAAACCAATTATGGCAACCCCAAATGATATTTTAAGTGTATGGTTTTAGACCTGTATGTTACATGTATATGACCACTATCAAAATGAGATCAACAAGGTTTTAATCAAAAATAGCATAGTACTGACAGACATGTACCTCTTTTCTACTATCTTTTGTATGTGTTTCTTTACATCATTTCGTTTCTTTGATGGCACTTCCTCCAGACCCTGGAATAAATTGTACACATTCACATTGGTGACAGTGAGTGATGTTTCAAAAATCTGAGTACATGTAGAGTGATAATGATGTCCTTTGACCTTGTCAAACTTTCATTTACACGCACAGTCATTAACAACACTTCTCTCCAGGACTTTCCTCATGCAAACTATCCCTCCACTGTAATGTGCAAACAGTCCAAGGAACAGTGACTTAAAACATTTTCCTACATACTGTGAAGACACCCACAAGTCAAAAAAAAAAAAAAAAAAAAAAAAAATTAACACACACAAAGTAAATGTACCTACCTGAACCCCAAGGAATGATGTTGGTAAGCCTTGTGCAAATATACAGGATAAACATTTGTCACCAAAGGAATCCAGTGGATGAGTGGCATTCAGAAGAAACAGAAGAGAATCTGAAACCTTAAGTTGAAAAACATAAGTTTTTGTCAGTTTGTCAATCATCTTAAAATGAACACCTAACTATAAAACCATGAAATATCAACTATAGGCATGGCAACATTTAATGTCTCAGAATATACAGATTCCTGCATCATCCATATGGCAAATTCTCAGAAAATGTGTTGAAAATAATTTATGTCTGGTTGCAATTATCAATCAGTTCAACTATGAGAACTTTATTTGCTACATGTAATAGTGTATCACCACACCATTCACCTCAGGGTTCAAGTGACACCATATCAATCAACAGCATTCTGTAAATGGTGTTTAGAAAATTACTCCAGGGGCCTATCATTATTTTAATTAAAAAAAAATTATGTAACAAACCTTTGCTGCATCCAAAACTGCAAACAGGTCCCCATACTTCAATGGAAGAAAAGAAAATCGCTGCTTCAGCTGCTGTGAACTGAATGAGTGAAAGAGGAATTGAATGTGCATTATTAATAATTGAGGTCTGAAGTCCCAAGCCTGGGGGCAGTGTTCCCACAAAAAAAAAAATTAATGTGGTCAAGAAAATAATACATACATATACTACATGCCAACATTTGTATCAAATTAAGGCTAAAAGCTGAGTAACAAACTTTAGCTCAAGCTGAACACTTGGCAATAATATGAACTAATTAAATTTTTGTGACATTACTTCTGAATGAAGCATCAAATTCAACTTTTATAGCTATACTATTTTGTATCAGTAACATGAAGAGAAATGGACAATCACTGAGGAATAACATGGATGACCATTATGAAATTATTCTAATTCTAGATTGCAATCTGGTGAAATAATTTATTTCTAAGTGTATGACTCTAAAAATTGTAGTTATCAAGAGTTACTGTACATGGTTGCTCAGTCACTCACACTAGGGTGGTAGTGTTTCTTGTGGAACAGAGAGAGCCATCGCTGTCACACTCAGTGAGCAATTTAAGAGCTTGGTCAACATCGCAATTGGATGACAGAGGAACAATTGCCTGACAGAAATTTAAAAGTGTAAAGTTACTATTTACAGGTCTCTTGACAACAGTCTGCAAAATGTTTGGAGTTTTGTGTTATCAAAAACGCTTTCATCTTTAAAACATGAAATCAAATACCTTACAAACAGCTATAGCTATAAACTTTGTGTGATTGCATTAGGAGCTAATCATGTGTGTAATTTTAATTAAGACCCACAATGATACTTGGCCAACTTTGAATTTCTCTCAGTGTGCTACATGCACACTCTTACTAAAACCAAAATAACCAGACAAATATATGTATTATTTCTTTTTATGAGACTACTACATAAGAGTATGAATCTCATAATTCTGCTGCAATAATTTGCCTGCTGTCAGTTTATTTGAAATTTTTCTTTCAAGCAGAATTTGAATTTATGTCCTTACATGTACATGCACATTTGCCAACATATAAGGTCATATATAGTGCTTAGAAACATTAAAATGAACTTAATCATGTGGAGATACAAGCATGTAATACACATTAAACAAATGGTAATATTTTATATTACAATTTTCATCATGATGGTTTAAATTTTGCCTTACGTAAAAATTTTTCCAACCAAGCTTTTTCTAAATTTTTCTATTCTTCAACAGAAGTTATATAGTAGGTATGATAACAAACAAAAATTGAGCAGAATCAAACTGCAACTTTCCTGACATTTCTCTCCTACTTTAAAATACTGGATTGAGTTGTGTCTAGAAAAAATAAATAAACGACACTCACAATAAGATGAGGAGGGCTTCCTTGCTTCCCTGTTTTTCTCTTTTTTTCCAATACTTCCTCTCTTCTTTTATCTCTTATCTGTTTAGCCTGTTTAAAACAAAACAAAAAACTTGTTCAATAAAAAAAAGGGAAGTGACATGTCCGTGTGTCACTCCAGCTTTGCTGGAGCACAGTCCTCTTTATGGAGACTAAAAGGCAGAACATAGCTGCTGGTGGTCCATTTAATACAAGTCATAAGATTGAAAATAAATAGTCCAAATAAATATTAAGGACAGAAATCTCTGAACACTTTAACTCCCATCAGTGACCAAGAGAGAATTTCTCCCTACAATATCAATACAATATCCAGTAGACAAGTCATGAGAATAAAAAAAAAAAATATCAATTGGGGAATTATTAATTGATCAAAATACCAAATTCTCAAAATTACCATCCAAGAACTGTATGGCAAACAATAAGGAGAATCACTAATGACATCTTGGGAGTTAAAGGGTTAATTGGTAATAACCAGACCAGTTGACTTTATGTGCAAGAAAAGGGGCAGCTGAGATATTTACTCTGGGGCAAGATAAACAGCACAACAAGGGAATTCATTTGATGGAGAGCCACTAAATAAAATCCATACAACTCAACCAGTTGCCTGAGATATTTACTCTGGGGCAAGATAAACAGCACAACAAGGGAATTCATTTGATGGAGAGCCACTAAATAAAATCCATACAACTCAACCAGTTGCCTGAGATATTTACTCTGGGGCAAGATAAACAGCACAACAAGGGAATTCATTCAATGGAGAGCCACTAAATAAAATCCATACAACTCAACCAGTTGCCTGAGATATTTACTCTGGGGCAAGATAAACAGCACAACAAGGGAATTCATTTGATGGAGAGCCACTAAATAAAATCCATACAACTCAACCAGTTGCCTGAGATATTTACTCTGGGGCAAGATAAACAGCACAACAAGGGAATTCATTTGATGGAGAGCCACTAAATAAAATCCATACAACTCAACCAGTTGCCTGAGATATTTACTCTGGAGCAAGATAAACAGCACAACAAGGGAATTCATTCAATGGAGAGCCACTAAATAAAATCCATACAACTCAACCAGTTGCCTGAGATATTTACTCTGGGGCAAGATAAACAGCACAACAAGGGAATTCATTCAATGGAGAGCCACTAAATAAAATCCATACAACTCAACCAGTTGCCTGAGATATTTACTCTGGGGCAAGATAAACAGCACAACGAGGGAATTCATTTGATGGAGAGCCACTAAATAAAATCCATACAACTCAACCAGTTGCCTGAGATATTTACTCTGGGGCAAGATAAACAGCACAACAAGGGAATTCATTTGATGGAGAGCCACTAAATAAAATCCATACAACTCAACCAGTTGCCTGAGATATTTACTCTGGAGCAAGATAAACAGCACAACAAGGGAATTCATTCAATGGAGAGCCACTAAATAAAATCCATACAACTCAACCAGTTGCCTGATACATCCTTCAACTCTTTCACTCCCAAGTTGTTCTCCTTTCTGTCTATCATACAGTTCTTCTGTTTGGAGAATTTGGATAATTTAGAGAATTTGGTAAGCGATCAACTGATCGCCTTATTCATGTTACTTTAATCACATCACTTGTCTGCTTGATATTGTAGAGATATTGTAAGGAGAAATTCTGTTTTGGTCACTTGTGGAAGCGATAGGCTTGAAGTAAGGAGCAATTCATCATAGCAACAATTTGCTAATGAAATATATTGCACAGTTCACTTAAACACAAATAACACCAACCTGGTGTCTACGATTGGTTTTCCCAACAGCTTGGCGAACTTTCTTTGAAATCACTTTGATTCCAACACGGCCTGAACAAGGACACAGTATGTTAGAGACGTTGACGTAAGTTGAAAAGGTGTCTACGTAAGCTTCATACCCACGGGCTTATTGCACGTATATGCAGAACAAATAACGCTATCATACGGTCTTACTAACAATCTTAATTATAATAATCTACATAATCTTAGAGTATGCTTTGCAGGCATGTACAATGTTAGAATGCTACATCGTAACTTCATCGATATAATACGAAGAAACGATCTTTAAGCGAGTCTTATCGACGAAGACCGAATTTAAAGAACAATACGAATGCAGAAAATGCTATCGTTGTTCAACTTAATAATTGTGGCCACAAATTAATTTTAACAGAAAAAGAAAGCATTTCTGAGGCTCTACAAGCACTGAAAAACAGTTTTCACGGAACATTATTGAGAAAACTGACATACAACCTTTGTTAGTCTTATCAACCTCACTCTTGCTCCTGTGCCGTCCGTGTTTGTGTGTTTTATTTTGCTGTTTTAGTGGGCCTGATTTATGTCGTATACCTTCTTCAAGAGCCATTTTGTTTGTTTCAACACGTGCTGCATGAGAAACCGCTGACTAGGATTGAATGCTCACAAGTGTTCTTAGAAGGGATTGGGTCATCACGACTGAGAAAAGATTGGCAGGTATCAGACCTATGCAAATATGGTCTCGATCCACATCTTCTCCTTGAAAAAATCATCATCCTGTTTCCTGCGTGTACCATCCGTCGTATAAAGAGAAAGGCTTCACGTTCAACGAGCATATTTAGTACGAGCAATCAATTACAAAGTAACGCTTTTGGTCTGCGAAACTGTTTATCGGATGGGATTCTCAGAACATCTTTTTAATGTTACGAACTCAAGACGAACCAAGTGAGGTAGGAGTGTTCCCTTTAAGATGTTCACACCCCGGTCCCCGCTTCAAAGCAATCTATCATGTGTACAAAAAATCTTATGTTTCTCTAGCTCGTTATGTGGTCATCAAATCGAAGCATAATCAATATCGCGATCGCAATCGTAGATAATTTCGATCGTATGGGAAACATAATACCTGAGGTGATGGCTTATGTTATGGCATGGGCCCGTGGGCAGTAAAGGATTAATTTGACTCGGCAACAGATGCCTTTTCAAAACATTTGAAAAAGAGGACTGGTTTCGAATCACATCGTAAATAAAAAAGCAAGTCTTGTGATTAAAAGAGAAATAAAGTTTGCATCGTAATTTTGACCCCAAAGACGCGTTGTAAATGGTAGTCGATTTCAGTGCAAGTCACGCAATTTACGATGTTTCAGGTTTTAAACTGTAGACAATACTTAAGTTGCTTATGGTCATTTATCCACAAGCATGTTTTTAAAAGACACATTATAGTGGCTAAGCCCTTTTTTGTCCGTTCATTTGAGTGTGCGCAGAGATTTTTTTCCATGTTTCACACATAACAGAGCTTATGTAGATACTGGCGACTAGATGCAACAGAGGCTGTAACACTTTCACACATGAAGAACAATCCTGACCTTTTTCAAAATTATAAACTTCGTGGAATTCTCTAACGCACATTCTTAATTACGCTCATTAAAAAGGGAAAAAAAAAAGACTTGCTGTCACAGAAACTGTGTATCGTACCGTGGTGTATCGTTTCGGGGCAAAAGACTTAGAACTTTGCTTTCAGCTGCAGGCAGAAGAAAGCATGGTAAAATTTCCGCACAGCCCCATCCTACATTATGCATTCAGTTCTTGGATTAAGAAAACAATTACAAAAACAATACATTGCCATTGGGAAAACAGATTTGTTTTAAAAAGTACGGGGCTGTGCGGAAATTTCACCGAAAGCATTAGCTTGAAAAAGCTTGAAAACAAAGATCATCGCGTTACAGTGTGAATGTTTATTCAAACATGACGAGCTTTGCGTCGGAATTAATTTTATGCAAATTAGCTGGCTGCACATTCAATGTTCAGCCAGCTAATTTGCATAAGTAATTCAAGCCAAGGTTCGACGCCTCTTAGTGGCATGAGGTGTTCACTGAACATTCCAGGACATCCGATAATCGCCACAGAAAGGTTAATGAAGCTCCCCTCGAATGAAATGGAAAAAACCGCAACTTCTGATGATTACATTTCTAATAATTTTCAAGATACAACTCTACTTTGTTCGCTCACTTTCCAGAAACAAGAGTCCAGAGAAATGCTTTATACAAACTTAACGGGTCTAATTCGAAAAAACCTTTGAGGCAGTACGCTAAGCTTATTTTCTCTGTAGAGACGGTAAATGTCTTAAAAAAGACAACAGTAAATCATTAACACAAGGTTCACAAATATTCCTGACCAAATGTTACAGAAACATATAACAGGAACACTTAAAAACACGTAAAATGAAGAAACTAAAAAATAGCCAAAAAAGCGGCACCGGTAAAGCCGATTTCGCCTCCATGATCGAACACCTGAGCCTATTTAAGGTTAACTCCAGCAAACCCTTCTTTACACAGAACTTTTAAAGTCCAGAAACTGTGTTGATTAGATAATCCTCCCTGTTTGGTCTACAAGCTTCGGCGCAATGCAACTATTCTTATAATGACCTTTTATGTGCGAAGGTGTTGGAACGGCATTTTTAGCTTTTCCGAAGACATCACTCCTGCCAAAACGACTATAACAGGGGAGAAGCTGGTCTAAAACACCGTTATTGCATTTAAGGTCATTGTGAACAAATTCACTGGTATGAAAATCGTCTTACGCGTCTGCCGTGTAGGGAGGGTAAAGAAGAGGTTAAAAATAACACTCAGATATACACTACCCAAGAGGGTATAGAACAGATTAAATATAACCCTCAGGTATATACTAGCCAAGAGGGTTTAGAAGAGATTAAAAGTGAATGGGTAAATTTCTTAAGAAACAGTGGTACTGCTGCTGGGGGAGTATAAAAAAGTACTGAATTTGCTTTTATCCACTGAGTTGATAACGTAAATTGGCCGTCACTGAAAAGGGTTTCTAAGCTAACGTTTCCGAGCGATCGAGGAATTGTGGGTTGTGTGTGCGTTTACATGCAGAAGATGGAGCTACGCTATTGGTGGGAACATGGTAACAAGAAAAACAAGAATAAATTAGTTGAATGAAAAGCATTCGTTGATACCGTGGGCAGTTAAGGGTGCCGATTTGAAAGAAAAATTTTTGTTCCAGAGTTTTGCGACTTTCTGAACTGCCTAGATGTAAGGAAAAGGCCGCAGAATGCCATGTGCTGCTTAGAATGATTAGAGAGATTAAAGTGTCCAGCAACTAGTTTGGATGCGTCCATCCTCCTTTTCATTGAAGAATTTCCTAAAAAATTTTCCTATCATGAACATGTATTACTATATTTTTAAGTCCCTTCGGGCGGCTGGTATGGTACAGTTGGCAGTTATAAGACAATGATGCATGATCTGTTTCATTTCATTTATATCTACTTGCGAATGCAACTTACGATAAATTTACGTAAATGACACTATACAGTAGCAATCATACTCTGTATTTTCTAGAAAAGAATCTTGCATGACCACAGGAACAAATTGAAAAGCTAAGAAAAACCCTTAACTTTCCTTTTTCTGTGATAGATTTTCCCTTTGCTGCTATTTTGCTGAGGGGCCTTCAAAGGATACTCAACCCAGCGACTATGTCTACCTTTACGGCTGAGCAACTCAACTTTTTCAAATTCAGTGCCATCATTGTTGACGAATTTCCAAATGCTTTGCGACACGCATTTGTTAACATGTGGGACACTTTACATGGCCATACTCCAGGTTGCAAACCGTGGGACGATTCCCCCGATGTTCGAGGGATGTTCCTCAGTAAAGAAGGTGGGATGACCAAGGTTCCAACTGATCTATCTTTTAAAAAGTGGGACTGCACAGCTCTTCTGCAGGCCACCCTGTTTGCGAAAAGCTTTTCGAGGGTATACTGCGATGGAATCGCTCGTAATTTGAGTGATAAGTATGTAAAACCCCGTGGGATTTCTGGCGGATCCTTTCATCCATCTGTTCAAAGCCCATACGGAGACGATGCAGAAACATTTGCGTTAGCACTAGATCAACTCCGCTTGCTACGCAATACCCTCTTCCACTCGACTGGTACGGGAACTATTGATAAAACAACATTTGATCATTATATTCAGTTAGCCAAAGAAGCCTTCGAAGCAATCAGTTATGACGTTTCTCAGCTGGACTTTATCGGCACCCTGGCAGAGGAAGACTTTCCTACCTCTAAGGTGGAACAACTGGAGGAGGATTTAAAGAAAATGCGGGATACCTCCACTAAGCTTGAAGAAATTGAGAATACCCTTAAAGATATCAAACAAACTCTACAAAGAGAACGAGACTCAACAGGTTAGCTTCAGTCAGAGATGACACTTGTAGAAATCTGTGGATTCCATGCTCAGTTAATAATTATTGTTTAATTTGCCTTGAACGCTGTGGCAAAAGGTACTATAGAGACCAATCTCTAAAATTCTTTTAGGCACATTGCCCATCCGTTCATGATGAGCAGTAGTCAAGTTATTGGACCTTTTCTTCCCCTCTACACCTTCAGGCCAGCTCCCAGACTTTTGAACAGTTTGATTTTCGTCATGGAGTTTAGTGAAGCCAATTTGTTTTGGCCATAAGCCAAACCAGTTGATGACATTAAATGACACCCATCGCTGCTCCATATATTGAAAGGGACTTAGATTTCGCTGTTGTGGTCCGGCTTGTGTCGTATGTTTCAATAGGCGAGGTTATCGGATCAGATATCAACTTTTTATGGCCGGATAGTAGCTGTTTAGGCACTAGTACACATTGTTGCCTTGAAGACATTAAACTTTGCTAGTTAGCCTCCTACAAATGGACCATACGAATTCATTTTCACTATCACTTTTCCTCGTCATGTCTTTCTTATCAGGTTCTGGGACTCCCATATCCTGTCTTCCAGATAAGAAACCGCTTTTCGTTGGTCGTGAACTGGAATGCGACGCCGTGTTAAATCCATTAGTTTCAGGAGACAGTCGGCTAGTCAACATTTGGGGTCCACCAGGATTTGGGAAAACGTCAGTGGCCATTGAGGTAGCACATCACTTGCGTGAGAGAAATACTCCTACGTACTTCATCTCTGTTCGTGGTGTGAAAAGCAGAGAGGAGATTGTCTCAAAGTTGCTAAGCATTTTCGCAGGCACCAATAAACAAGCAACACACTTTTCACCCTTCCACACAGTGATTCAATGCCTACGAGAGTTTCGAGATCCCTTTGTCGTGATTTTTGATAATGCTGACGATGTACTCGAATCAGGGAATGGGCCTCTGAGAGATGACATGCTCCAAGTAACACAAGAGATCCTGGAACAGTGCAATCTTGTTCGCCTTCTGTTCACTACGCGTGAGTCAATGGACTATCTGCACCATAGTGTTGCCATTGCCGTGGTAAAAGTGGAAGAGATGGATGAAGTTTCCTCTTCTGAATTAGTAAGACTCCTGTTACCAGATGTTCAAGATGATGACTGCAAGAGAGTGGTGAGGGCTTGCGGCCGGGTTCCTCTTGCCATGAAGCTGATGTGCGGCATCATCAAGGAAGAAAATTCTTCAGCCACGAAGCTGTGTAAGGAGCTAAGAATTATCCCAGTGGTCGCTGTCTTGGACGACGAACGTTTACCAAATGATTTACGGCTGAGGAATATAATTGACAAATCCTACGAAAGACTCACAATAGATGAAAGAAGGTCATTTGTTTCGTTGGCCGTTTTTCCAGGTTTCTTTGGAATAAAAGAGGCTACAAGCGTGCTACGTGCAAGAGACACTCGAGTTACGACTAGATTCCTAAAGTCACTTCAACATAAATCTCTTATTAATTACCACGATCATCGAGAGTCATTCTCTATTCACCCCCTCCTTCAATCCTTCATTGCTGAAAAGTGCTCAAAAGACGACGAAATCAGAAATGCGTTCAACGAAGCACAACTTCGTTTACATGAATACTACGTCTCCTGTTTCGCAGAAGCCAATGAACAGTTTCTTACGGGTAATTCTGTTGAAGCCTTTGCAGCTTTTAGAAGCCAGCAGGATGGCATTATGTCATCGCTAGCCCATGGTACACGAAGCGAAGCACTTTATCGACAAGTGATAGACTCTATTTCCAATGGAGAGCTATTCCTTTACTCTCTACTATGTCATGAAGAGTTTTTATTTCACGATCTTTACGACACAGCATTAAGAGAGGCGAAGAAACAGGGAAACTTGTGCGACGAATATGCGTTAAAAGCTGCGAAAGCATTTGGTCACTTGGGTTGGTTTTTCGCACGTAGTCAAGTCTGGGACGAGTCACCGCAACCCTGGACAGGGAAGATGTTATGCTATCGAAGTGTCTACCAACTTCTTTGTGGCAACCTCGACGAAGGTGTATCTTCTCTTGAGATTGCTGTTGATCTTTTAAGCAGCGGCAGGTGTGATGAGCAAATTCTCAAAATACTCGCCAACCATATTTTAGCAGTTTACTACACGACGAAAGAGGATGAGGAAAGAATAGCATATTTCGAAAACCTGTGCCGTGTCGAGAGCCTTAAGTCAGTGTCGTCGAGTCGAGCGATCCGCTACCTTTTTTCAATGATGAGCCACCCAGTAGAAGAAATAGACCAAAGCGCTGAGTTGTCTAGTGTCGCTGAGCAGGATGCAACTATGTTTGCATTAATAGCAAAATTGCTGCCGAGCTTGTACAAAGTTTTCGCTAATCCTGAAGTCCAGAGGAAAGCAACGCTGATGACCACCAGTTTACTAAAACAGTACGAGATATTGAAAAGGTTATTTGAGAATGGAGCTCTTCCTTTTCAAGTTTTGGAATCTTGTTGTGATGCTTTACGAATCATGAACTTTGCTAAGGAAGCGGCTCAAGGTTTCCAAGTTATTACTGACTACCTGGACAAAGAAAATAGAAATAGTAGAGACGCTGCTAGAAATTTCCATTTTCTTGGCTTGGCGCATGAGAAAGCGGAGAATAGGACAGCAGCACTTGATTGTTTTAAGAAGGCCTTAGAAATTAGAGTGCAACACTTAAGAGATGATTTTGATTGGAGTCACAGCAGTGATGACAATGTGGTCGGGGAAGCTTTTGATTCATTGCTTGGCTGTTTGGAAATCAGAGTGAAGATTTCAGAAGAACTCCAAAGCCCTAATACCTGCAGCTTAAATGACCTCAAGCACACGTGTGAATTTCTCGGAAGTATTTTGAAATCTTTAGAAAATGTATCCGTTGGGCTTAGCAAACTAGAATTAGCGAGAAATCTAGACTCACTCGGTCATTGTCAGGTTTTATTGAAGCACTTCCAAGGAGCAGCGGAATCCTATGACCTGGCTGTGCTCAAGAGAGAAGAAAAAGCCGAGGATCATGTTCAGACGGCTTTTAGTCTCATGAGACTAGGTTGTGTATTGTTCCAGTTAGGAAGGAATACCGAGGCCGAAAATGCTCTTCAACGCTCGTTAAATGTACGGACAAAGTTACGGTTGGACGATGATTTGGATACCGCTTCTGTTTATTACCAAATTGGAGAAAATTATCTCATTATGGAGAATTTCCCAAGGGCTAGAGATGCACATAGCCAGGGTTTGGAATTAAGGATGAAACACCTAGGCGAAGATGTCCTTACAGCAGCCAGTTTTGAACGAGTGGGGATTACATATTTGAAGATGAGTGATTACAAATCTGCCCTGCAGCCATTTCAGAATGCGCTTCAGATGAGAAAAAATCTTCTTGGGGACCACCTAGACACTGCGTCTAGTTACCATAACCTCTCCTTGACGTATTTGAAATCTGAAAATTGTTCAGAAGCCCTTACATTGTGCCAGCAAGCGCTGAGCATTCGACTTGGCTTGATACCTGGACACGAGGAGACCGCGACATCTTTCCATCTACAAGGATCAATCTATTGCCAAATGGGTGATCTGTTTATGGCTCGTGAAGAATTTTTGTCAGCTTTAAATCTGAGAAAGAATATTCTTGGCGCACATCGGGAAACTGCACTCACCTACCACTGCCTTGGTGAGGCTCAGTATAAAATGGGCGATTACAGCGAGGCACTAGACTCACTATTGGAGGCTCAAAAGTTTAGACGCGACCTTCTGGGTGATCATCCCGCCACTGCCACTACATTAGAGTTGCTTGCTCGCACGTACGAAGCATTGGGAGCAGAACACTTGGCGCATGATTCTCTACTAAGGGCGGGCGCAATGAGAGAGGAACTGAGCAGAATGACGCTCGACCCCTTAACGACTAATGAGGATACGTAAATTTGGTATTACTTTAACAACGCATATTGTTAACGTTCCTACATACAAAGGAGGCTTTTGCAGTTGCGCTCGTAGAAATGGCACATCATGCTTTTAGCTGTGCCCAGATATTTTGATATTATATATCTGCGGAAACTAGGCTTGGTTTCTCTGAATTTCCTGATTCTCAAGCAAAATGAAGCCAAAGCAGGGCAACTTAGGACAAAACAAGGACCAAACTCTTATCTAGTGACTGCAGGATTTTTTTAAAGTTATAATCCAACAATGTGTCGTCATAAATCTTACATATCGTCTTATTCTTCAAGATCAGCCTAAATCTCATCTCTTTTTGCCTATAAGATTCGTCGGAAGGTCAGTCTAAGGATGAGCCTGATAATGTTATATAAGCATTGATTAACAGCCTTACACTACATGTAGCTTGTAAAAAGTCCACGAGAGCTTCTTCCTGCACATCGTTGTAAGATGTGTTGATTATTGACAATTATTTCACGTATCTGTATTTGTATTTTAAATCATCTTACAGTCAACTCTCGTCTTGCGGACACCTCGTTATTACGGACAACCCACTACTGCTGACAACAGCCAGCCCTCTAGCGGAATGTACAAAGAAGTGGCTGAAATAAACTCCCGTTAGTACGGACTCTCGCTTTCAAGGTAATGCGGACACTTTCATGCTCTTTCCCTAGAGTTTTCCCTCTTTTTTCCTCCAAAAATCCTGACTGACAGAATATAAAGCGACATTACGATGAAGGAAAATAAAGAAACCATTCTTCAATTGGGTGCGAACATGAGAATTTCCTGCTTGCGGTCGGATCTTTTTCCGGTTCGTGAGACCACGTTAGAAACTTTATGTTTGTGTGGTTACAGTTCAAAATGACTAAAAATTACAAATTACCAAATTACAAATTATTTCATATGTTTAGATACAAAATAATTTATTTTTCTCTCGTACCCCTCTATTGCAGACTCTCGCTATAATGGACACTAAATTTCCCCCCGAGGGTGTCCGCAATAACGGGAGTCGACTGTATTTTTACATTATATTTACTTACTTAGTATTGCCGGTGATATTAAATTCTCTTACTTCATTTACTGTCCTATTTCGTGTTTCTTTTCATTCAATTTGATGGCCCATTCTAATTGCTGAAATTGACTGAATTTTGTTGTTTGTTGGAGAACTCAAATTTATCTAATCTGTGCTTCGGTACCTGTAGAAAGATACGAAGGTTCGCTCCTCTCGTAAGCCTGCGACGAACTTTCTAAAGGAATGACGTATTCATGGTCATCTTCTTTAGACTTTGTAAGCGGTGTATAAGCTTGGGAATTGTCGACTGATATGTTAGAAACGGGTGAATCGGTGAGATGCATATGCATATTTATGTAATCCGAGGTCTTTCTTTGATTGACCTACTCGTGTTCGTCCTCTTTAAGAGCTTGACGCTTGCATACATTCTTGAGTCTGAACACTATCGCCAAGCACCTGTGGTAGAGAAAATGAGAAAAAAAAATGTTTAGGATGTGTTGACTGGCACATTACCAGCAGACCACCGACCATTTTCCACTTTTTTTTTACCTTAAATAATGTATTCGCTATTTAAGTTAAATCGATGGACATTATTATTCACAATTGAAATCATACCCTCGGTATAACTATTCTCAAACATAAACGTACAATCGTCGTAGGTGGAAAAGACTTGACGTCTTCATTTTTCTCTTCTTGGGGATGTTCTTCTGTCTCCAGACTGCGATCGTCAATTGTTCCAGAAACTCAGAAACTTGCAACTGAGTGGTAACACCCACAGGAACTCGAGCCAAAGTTAATATCTCTTGAGGCTGGTCGCTAAGAGAGAAAAAAGAAAATTCAAGTTACACTCAGTGTCCACTTGTCTCCCTCACTTTTTAATCCCTTACATAGAAACTAAACTAACATCCCTTGAATCATCACATGACCTTAATTAAGGAAAACGAAGTACTAATAAGATAAAACGGTAAAAACGAGCGATAAAATCCGACATTTCGGAGTAGTCCTCAGCCATTGCCAAACATTGCAAGAACGTACACGGGACGATCCCTCAGGACCTACTGAAATGCTTCGAAGTTCTTAAGAAGTGCAGGAACAAATTTGACTGCTAATTGTACAAAATGCTTCATATAAGAACTTTAAAGCCAAACCTGAACGTGCAATCGGACTCCATTCGTGCGAAAGTATTTGTATAATCTTCACACCTATTATGTTAATTTTTCGCGCCGCATCGCTTAAATACTGTTATTTGCATGTTTTAAACTTTTACCTTGATAATGGAGTCATGACTACTCCGAAACGTCGGATTTTATCGTTCGTTTTTACCGTTTTATCTTTTAAGAAATCTCTTTTAATACGAAGTACTAATAGTGATCACAAAATTTTAGAAAAATCTAAAATCCAAGATTACCGGCAACTATTAGCTACACGAGGTAGAAGATAGCGTAAAGTTACTAAAAGAGCTTTCGTTATTCTTAAATACAAAAACAAGGAAGGAAAATTAACACTAATTTTTGAAATGGAGGTGGCTAGAGATATAGAGAATAATACATGAGCACGTGTAGATATGGAATTTCTCTTCGAGTCGAACACGAGAAGAGAAATTCCATATCTAAAAGCAACCATGTATTATTTTGTTTATCATATAAACACAATAGCCCCTTTACTGACAAGAAAAGCCGACTTCATTAATGAATGAAAATAAATAAATCGACAATCCCCAAATAAGAATCGTAGAGTGCTTTGGCGATAGCTCTTAAGATGGAAAAATGTGTTGAATACTGATTACAAAAACAACAATGGTCGTAATTTTCAATTTACAAAATTCTCATTTATCAACTTCTGATAACACAATAAACTCTTTGAGTTGACTTAAGCATCACGTAACTGGACTAAATACATCTCTGGTAAGAACAGATTTGATATTAAAGATAGTCTACTAAAAGCAATCACAGAACATATGCAGCGCAGCATGCTCTGGGACTTAAAAGAAATCCTTTAGAATTGTGTTGCATGGTAACTGTGTTTAATTTTTTTCTGACCAATACAATTAAAGTTAACAATATCTTCATTTCACATCTTAAATATTACATGTACAAATAAAGAATAAAAAGAAAAAAAACAATCGAATTTATCATGAGAATTTGTTAGGATTCACTTCTTGCTGCTTGTCATGTCATGCCCAATTACAATGGAAAACGTTTTTTTGCCACTGGTCACGACCAGACCGTGAAAGAAACAAAAAACCTATCAAAATAAAAGAGGCTCTCGTTTTAACATTCAGAAGTAACCTGGGGTTGTGCCATCCAACCACTGAACTTGCCTTAGTTGAAGGTAAAGTTGAACATTAAATACTTCCCGACATGGCCACACAGTAACATTGCGGTTTATCGATGATGATGGGCTGGAAATTTCTTTCTGTTCGTAGTCTTGCATGGTATCAAGTTCATCACCATTTTTACTAAAACTCACTTCCACTTTGGAAAACAATTTGATGCGACTCTGGTCTTTCACGTTACAATGAAATGTCGCTGAATTAAAAATCCTCTAGCTTAAGAAGTGGAATTTTATTTAAGGTTTAGGGGTTTCCATGACATTCTAGCCAATCCAACCCAGTCCATTATTTACAGTAAGATCTTCATTGGCCAATAGTCCATCCATAAGCATTCCTAACCCAGAGGATAGAATGAAGCCTGTAGTCAAACTATCATAGCTTGAATCAGTGAAGTGTTGTATCTCCCGTCTAGTGAGTTATCGTGGAGCATCTCATATGTGACAATTCCTACGGAACGAGTAGGAATGACATGCTAGTCTGCTGCTTAATAGTGCATGTAGCTATTCATCAGAGGTGCTAAATTCATTTCATTCCAATTTTTCCGTTTTTGTATCGCCGCTTTCGGAGCCATGTAAACATCAAGGTAGCATACAGATATATTTAGACGCTTAAAATGTTCGTCAATGCCTTTTGATTAATACCAGTATGTGATACAGTTTACTTATCATTTGATCATAATCTAGGAGACTCAGGTGCAAATATTCTGGTAAAAGGAAAGTAAAATGTCGGTTTCGGTTCGACTTTCGACGCGAAAGTTGACTTGATGGGAACTCGGGTCGAACCGAATGTAAAATGACGGTTTCGGTTCAACTTTCGACGCGAAAGTTGACTCGATGGGAATTCGGGTCGAACCGAAATCGTCCTTTATTTTCCTCTTCTCGACCATTTTCTCCAAGGTCTCTGAGGATGGTTACCTTGAGAAATGACTTGTTCAAAACATAGCAAAATGAAACTTCCAATGACGAGATGAATTTGAGACATCGTTAGGCTGATCATTCCAAGTCGCTCGGAAAAAACTCTAAACTAGGAGCTTAACAATGCCTAAAATAAAAAATCAGCTTCCGCTCTGCCCAACCCCTCTACGCAATGAAGGATTTCCGGCCACAGTTTCTTGATTCAGTTCCATATGGATCATCCAGAGAATCAATATTTCCTTAGGAGATAATTTCCTGAATTCCCCCCGATCCATCCCGCTGCTTAGTTCGTAGAATTTCTGCCAATTTTAATCCCATTTACTTTTTATTCTGCTATAATTATTTAATGTTCTATAAATTCACGTCATTGTTAACCCTTTCGCTGGCAAACATACGAATTCATCGTTCTGACCCCCTTAACACTACAAATCTTAAAGATCTCAAAGGACCCTTGGAACGTGCTGTTGGGATATCGTTAACATATATAGTTATGGGTTTTCAAGACACGTTTTATCGTTCAATGCCTGTTTTCCCGCATCCTATCCGTAATTTAAACTTGTATATAAACATTTTCCCAAATGGAAACATTCTTCATACTAACTGTTCATTTCGTCGAGGCCTCAGTGAAACCTCCGATAAAAGCAGAAGCAAAGGAATCAATTGTAGTCAAAGGATAATATTTAATCGCGATTAAAATATATCAAGGGCCCTCAACAATACGTTTTTAGGTATAAAGTAAGGAAACTTTGGTGGAATGTACTCTAACTTGACTAAATTAAGACATTTGTTGTTGAGAGTGAGGTGCAAGTCTGTTGGCGACGTCATCGAGGCACGGCCAATGTCACGGGGTTCAGAACAAAAACCCGAACCGCTTTCTAAGATCCTACAGTACTAAGATAAAACCACTAATTAGAAAACCTTGTGATTTACCAAGCCTTCTCGTGTTCTCCTAAAAACATCCTCATGATTATTAACTTTAAATTTTGCCTTTTCTTGATTGTCCATCTTTGGATGATTGCGGTATTTCGTCAGTTTATGATACGTTGCGTTTTTTGGGAGTGAAGTGAGGCAGGCCTTTGACTTTAAAAGCTAAATTAACTGCATTGCTAAAGAGTTCGACAACTTTTTTATCCAGTATTAGGAAATTTAGAAGGATACCTGTATAACGTTATTTATCACATAAACTGCGGTGTTGTACGGGGATTTCTGGCCCAGAGAAAAGCCGTAACAACACGCGTGAAAATATATCGTATTTTTTCACGTGTGTTGATATAGCCAATCAGCTGCTGACACTTCACTCACCTTTGGCGCCACTCGGTCAGGTTGATGAATGGCAAAGCGTTAACGATTCTCAATACAAGTTGTTTGTCGGAGCTTTCTCGAATTACGGCAGATAAAACACTAAAAAATCCGTTTCGCTGGCAGACAGTGAGGTTCAAACTTTTCTAGAAGGGAAAGAAAATCAATATACTAAAAGAAAAACCGAAAGTTACGTATGTCATACTTTGGTGTTAGCATTTCTCTCGGCTAAGAATGAAAATCGACAGCTGGAAGATTTGCCCAACGCTGATTTTGGCCGTTTACCTGAAAGACTTCTTCAATCGGTAAGGACAAAGTCAATAAATGAGAATTTTTTAAATTGAAAATTACGACCATTGTTGTTTTTGTAATCAGTACAGTATTCAACACATTTTTCCATCTTAAGAGTTATCGCCAACACACTCTACGATTCTTATTTGGGGATTGTCGATTTATTTATTTTCATTTATTAATGAAGTCGGCTTTCTTGTCAGTAAAGGGCTATTGTGTTTATATGATAAACAAAATAATACATGGTTGCTTGTA
This sequence comes from Pocillopora damicornis, assembly GCF_964200805.1. Classification (NCBI taxonomy): domain Eukaryota; kingdom Metazoa; phylum Cnidaria; class Anthozoa; order Scleractinia; family Pocilloporidae; genus Pocillopora; species Pocillopora damicornis. The sequence goes on from NC_142682.1 coordinate 11,899,197, forward strand.
GATATGGAATTTCTCTTCTCGTGTTCAACTCGACATCTTACTCGTTCGCTGTGCTCACTCGTGAGCTATCGAGTTAAACACTCAAAGAGAAATTCCATGTCTACGCGCGTCCATGTATTATTCTCTATTTATGCCCTTTTATAGAAAGATTGTTAGGCGGCACTGATTTTTTTTCAAGGCATCGATTGAGCAACAAAACAACGACATACGTGTTTTTCTGAAAATATGTGTAGTAAATTATTTAGTTAGGGGGTTATGATTTCAGTCATTTGACTATATTAGGAATTTAGTTGAGATTTGGATTCTAAGTTCAAAGTTGTTTAGAGTAAGCTCAGTATTACGATGAGTTTCCTGATTGTGACTGTCTCGATTAACTTCCTTCAGTGGACGTGCGTAGTTTGTCCGCTGACCTTTCCTTGGACCCATACTAAAGTTTTTTTTTGCCAGCTGAAGTCAAAAAGCAATTATTTGATCGGAAGGATGAAGTTCGTCAATATCAATTTGTTTCATTCTTGTGAAAGTGTTTGGGATATTTTTTGACAATAAGTTTTAATCTTTTAAAGTCAGTTGGCCAGAATGTTCTGTCATGCCTATCGTTAATAAATATAGAAGCATGTGCTATGGAGGTCGTAGTCAATCGATCAGATTTAATTAGAGTCTACCAGAGTTTATAGGGGCAAGTAAGAACCGATCAGTAGTCCCAGCCATGCATAGTGGCTAAGAGAAGAGAAGTAATTTTTCTGTCAGTAAAATGGTAGCAGAGAACAGAGAAAAGGACACGTCAAAAGTCCTTGGTGCCAACATAAGCAGAAACTCATAAAACCTTCCGGTTTGTGGTCTATAAGCTTTATTCGATCGATATCCGCGCGGCCTTGTTGATAAGGGGGAGAAATGTGGGAAAGACACTGAAAGGTGATGAGTCATAACCCGGTTTCCAAGCGACTTGGCACAAGGAAGTAAGGTCTCCAGCAGTGTGCTAGCTTAAAAGCGAGCGGACTGTGAACCTCTCCTACTGGTCGTCAGTCAGCGTTCTTCGCAGTCGTTCTTTGAGATGTCACGCAAAGTACGCAGAGAACGGTTCTCAGTTCTCTGGACTTGTTCGATGTTTTCTTGTAGTGCAGGTCCCAAGAGGTGCAAGGTTATTTTAATTTGGATAATACAATGGCCAACACATTTTCTTTTCGGGTAATTTAGAATACTCTACATGACCAAGCCCAGATTTTATTACCAGATCTTGAAATTGATGCTATGTGCTAGGAACATTTTAACTCGGTCTTTACCGCGACATCTAAATACGGGGTCAGGACTTTAACCGCACAGTTATGAAGCCAGGTTTTTACTGTTAATACTTCATAGTTACCTTATGAAATTGCATAGAAGCACCTTCAAACTGGTTCAAAATTATCATTTATTTATTATACATTGTTAATGGTTTGCATCTGCCCCTAGACCTCACGCAACACTGCCTTGCTGACATGACAGGACGGAAAATGCGTGCACTGTAAGTACCTCCCGTTGTCCCATACAAAGCCTTAGAAAAGTTTTCTAAGGCTTTGTATGGGACAACGGGAGGTACTTACAGTGCACGCATTTTCCGTCCTGTCATGGCTCAACACATGGTCGGTGACTAAAAAGAGGCGCTAGACTCATTAATAATGTGGGCTCTAACGTTTAGATGTGAAATTTTTGGTGATCATCTTCAGACAGTACGCTGGAGTTCCATGCCTAGGGAGCAGAAGACTTGGAACATCAGGCATCATTTAATCGCTCCGAATTCCCTTGAAAGTGGTGCTTAAGTCGCCATAAATCTGAAATATAAGCGAGAAGTCACTAATTTCTGTGCAATGTGTCATACTTTTTTGTTCCTTGAATATTAAACAGAGGGCCAGGCATTTCAATTCGGGGATGTATTCTGATTAGTAAAAAATTATTCACTGTTTGCTACGATGTTAACTACTTCAAAAAGAAATCATTTTGTGATTCGTTTCGATTTTCAAACAAAGGAAATAAACTTAAATTTCACACAATAATGCTTCTCAATCAACCGTGAAGAAAGAGTTATTGTTACAACCCATGAAAATGATTAATTTTCCGAAAAACTTGAAATTAACAAATTTGTTACTCTTCTGTCTTCAAAAGGCGCATAAAGACTGACTAAAAAGCAACAGTGACTGTAAATCTTAGACGTCTCCCGACTAAAATCACTGGGTGTGCACTGAGTGTTCAAGGTCCCACATGCTTTATCCTCGTCACCAGTTACCCGTTCTTTTAGGCTCGTTTCTCAGGGAGGCCGCAAAAACTGGGTGGAACACTAGATTACCCCCACAGAAACTGCTAATTAGCTCGCGAATAATGTTCCACTGAGAGTACAATCTGTGATGTCGATAGGTTTTTCGAAAGGCAATAAGTGTTATTTATGGATTTCTTTACAAATCGTACAGTAGCACCCTAAGCAAAAGAAAATCACAGAAAGAAAAAAAATAAACCATCAGAGAGGCTGTAAAACGAAAAGAGTCACACCAATGCTGATTAAATTTCATCATTTCTCGGGAAACCTGGCCTCAAAGCCTGCATTTGATTAACGTATTTACTGCCATCGTCATCTTTTTCAGACTTCAAAAGCGATGCATAGCGCGCGAATTGTCAGCTGACATGTTAGTATTGCGGGCATCGGTGAGAGGCATGTATATATTTGTATATTCCGACCGAAAAAAATTTAGCAAAATAAAGCCGTTCTTTACTGACTCTCAGTCTGGGTGTGTTCTTAGTATGTTCTTGAAATTTTGGTCAATCTCAGCCTGAACTTCCTGATGAAAAAGTTTCTTATAAAAACATAGAAAAGTGTATTCACCGGCGCCCTAAAGGTTGTTCTCTTCCTCTTTAGACGGCAAAAGCGATTCATATGCACGAGAATCTTCTGTTGACATCTTAAGATTAGTGAGAGGCATATACGTATTTTCGTAGTCCGCAGTCTTTATCTGATTGACGTACTCGTGTTCTTTCCCATTATTTGTCTTTATTGGCGTGTACGCGTGTGTGTAGGTATAGGAACAAGCGCTTGACACTTGGGCATATACAGGAGTCTGGGCACGGTCACTAGGCACCTACGGGAAGCACAAAGACAAAACGTGTATAATCAATACAAGATTTATTAACTGATTTGTGAACGAGGGCAATGACAAAAAATATAACCTTATCATTTCTCTTAAAAGAGGTGAAAGACCCTTTGGGGTACTAATCAAAGTTTCATACGGCGATGATAAGCCCTGGGTCCAGATTCTAAGCCTTAACTCTTTCATGAAAATGCTGAGGAGTTCAACAAGTACTGCAATATCTACCTGGTTAAAAGGATGTGTGAAAGATAGGTGATAATGGCTAACAAGGTATGAACGCTCCACCGACACCGACCTCCACTGACCTCACCAGTTCCATCGACACGTTATCAGCAATACACTAACGTAGATCTTTAAGCATAATTATGTATTAAAACAAGAGATTATCATCTCTTGTATCCAGTGATTATACACCTCAGTGTCAGTGAAAGTTCTGGATCTTTACCTCCACCTCGGTGATGAATAACTGTTAATTATTCGAAATCAGTGAAATCTTCCCTTACTGAATGAAAACATAAACATACCATCATCGCAGGTGGAGACAGCTCAATTTCTTCATAATCATTTCGGGCAGGTTCTTCCGTATCTTGATCGTGTAATCAGACAATGTAATCGGACAGTTAAAGGGACAGTTAACACATCATGCTGTTGCCTCGCATTTCGCCAAGTTAACTGCCGTTTTTTATGTCTAGTTTCTTTTTTCAAATTTTTTCATAGTTTTGATTAATCAGTCACAGGACTTCGTGTCGTCCAATTCTGTCTGCAATCATAGTCGTGAGTAGCGATTTTGTTAATCACTCGTATGATTACAGACCGAATTACACTCCACTTATCCTATTACCGTCATTAATGAGGGAGATAATGTGGTCGTGTGGATTCAATAGCATAGTTTTATTTTAGACGAGCGCAGTTCATCGGAGAGTCTTGAAAGCAAAGCTAAAGCAATCACAATGGCTCACCAGAAGAAAAGGACATCGGTAAACTGTCCAAATTGATTGGATTGATTTGTGCAGGGCCCATTTTATGTTTGAATAATAAACATAGCGAAGGGAAACAAAACGACGCAGTCCTGGATTAGTTTAGACACTTGATTGAAAGTACCCTTGCAAGTTAGAGATCATTTTATATCTTCAAAGTAATTTTGAACACAAAATTGTATTCTGAAATAGATTGAACATCCGAATTGAACGAAATTCTTCTCTTGCCATCCATTTATTTTGAAAAGGAATTGACAGGTTATGATGCATGTATTACCTTTTTTCTGGCGTCTCTTCCGTCGGAATGACCAAGCAATACCGAGGATTACTACAATGACGAAGAGCACTGTCAGAGATGAGATTAATATCACCCAATCAGGTCCCTTGGCCGATAGAGCGACGGTGGCTAAAAAAAAAAAGACTCATTATCATAATAAAGTTCGGATATAACGCGCGCTGTCATTGGTTGAAAGAACGTGCTCTATAAGACTATAGAGTATAGAGCTGAGCTAAAGCTGTCACGCCATCTGCCAAATTGTACTTTATAACATAGCGCGCGTGCTTGCCCTGTATAAGTCCTATTCAGCTGCTATGAACAAAATTTTTATTTACGCACGCCCGTGCGTAAATAAGATGACGTGAGCATTTTATTTACCTGGCTTCAGAGTTTACGTCCTGTGAAGCTGCAGTGCAGTTTTCCTTCTCTTTGAAATATGGAAGAAACCCGCGAAGAACTTCCCAATTTTTTCTATCGACATTGACCTTTTAGTTCCTTATCCAACAAACAACAAAAATAAAGCCGGGCATCATCCACTCAACGCATCGGAAAGGATATCAGAGCAAGCTCTTATTTTTTCACTCGAAGGGCGGCCGATGTAGTTTCTGAGGCTTGCTTTACTGTGATGACCGGAGATCGCCATAATGAGCGAGCCGCGATGGACTTCAGCATGATCATATTCGATCAGACACCGTCATGGTTAGTATGAATTTTAACAGATATGCCCGTTTGGTTATATTTTTCATCATTTCTGCTTTCTTCTGTTTTGTTTTTGAACACTGAACTTTATATACTTTACGAGTGTGGGCTGTGTTTGATTTTTATTACCATACGTAAGCTTGCAATCTAACTGAGCGTGAAAATCTTTAAAACTCGGAATGTCTATTTTGTTTTTCCTTATATTTTTTCCTTATATTTTTCCGTATATAGCGTTATATCCGAACTTTATTATAAACTCTCATAGAGCACGCTCTTTCAACCAATGACAGCGCGCGTTATATCCGAACTTTATAACAGAACAGAGCACAGTCAAGGCTTCTCTATTTGTTAAATAGAGCTCGCTACACAAACGATGGCTTGCTCTATATGGCTGCACCAAAATTTTACAACGGAATGAAAACAGATCGTTACTCTTTGTATGATCTGCTCAATTACTTAAAATCTTTTCATCATCCAACTGAAAAAAATTTCATTTGACCTGCGGATGAAAATCAAGTAAAACAATGTTCCTCGCAGATGAGCTGCAATTTTACCAAGTACAGAAAATAATTTTCAGGCTTCTTTTCTGTAATAGCAGTAGTCGCTCCGTAGAAGATGATAGCAGCTTAGTTGGTTGTAGCACACGCCGACTGACTATTTAACCGACCGACCGATAGACAGACTTTTTTCTGGGAAAATGTCAGTGACATCACTAAAAGTGAATGGATTAACGATAACTAATCCACTGGAGCTATCAAACGAATTCAACAACCATTTTGCTAATATTGGTCCAAAACTTGCCAGTGAGATAGATTTTGATAGTAGTAGCTATAAACGATATCTTGCCGGTACAGATAAACGGTTTGAGCTCCAACCTACTAATCCAAATAAAGTATTCTCACTTTTAAATAAACTAGACAAGTCAAAAGCAACGGGCCTTGACACAATATCTGCTAGGTTTATCAGGGAATGCGCTGACCTTATTTGTGTGCCGATATGTGATATTTTCAATCAATCTATTAGCCAAGGGAAGTTCCCAGATGATTGGAAATATGCAAGGGTTACACCTCTCTTTAAACAGGGTAACCGCGATGATGTCAACAATTACCGCCCAATACCGGTGATTCCAATAGTGGCGAAAGGGTTTGAAAGGATAGTTTACGATCAATTGTATGCCTATCTGGAAGAACATGATATTCTATATCAAAATCAATCAGGGTTTCGTGCTACTCATTCAACTGTAACAGCATTGTTGGAAGCGACAGATTCTTGGGCATATAATATTGACAACGGGAAAATCAATGGAGTCATTTTTCTAGATTTGAAAAAAGCTTTTGACACTGTTGATCATCAGATCCTCCTATCGAAATTAAACTATTATGGCATACATGGCAAATCTTTCAAATGGTTTCAGTCATACTTGGAAAACCGCACACAGAAATGTTCTGTGAACGGGTCGCTGTCCAGCAGCTGCTCATTAACTTGCGGCGTCCCCCAGGGGACCATCCTCGGTCCACTATTGTTTTTATTGTATATCAAAGATCTTCCAAATTGTTTATCAAATTGTGAGCCGAGGATGTATGCTGACGACACACACCTTACATATGCGGGCGGTGATCTTGAGAGTATACAGCTTTGTCTGAATGAGGACTTAACAAACGTTTTCAACTGGCTACAAGCGAATAAACTCACACTGAATATGACAAAAACCGAATTCATGCTAATAGGGTCAAGGCAGAGACTGGGTACTCTCACAGCTTCACCAACAATTAGAATGAACAGCACTCAGGTGAGCCAGGTTACTTCTACAAAATCGCTTGGTGTGATTATAGACGATAGGCTCGATTGGCATAGTCACATCGAAAAATTAACAAAAAAGATTGCCTCTGGTATCGGGTGCCTAAAGCGAGTCAGGCATCTGATCCCAGCATCGACCTTACATCTGCTTTACCAAGCTTTAGTAAAACCTCACTTTGATTACTGTGACATTGTCTGGGGTAGCTGTGGGATAACGCTACGAGATAAGCTGCAGAAATTACAGATTAGAGCAGCCCGTGTTTTGACATTTTCCAGCTATGATGCCGATGCAACTAAGCTACTTGAATTTTTAAGTTGGAAAAATCTGACAAGCCAGCAGGAAATTCATAGAGTTACCATGGTTTTCAAATGTCTGCACGGGCTAGCTCCTGAATATCTTAATTCTAAGTTTAAATGGCGTAACTCTGCTTATGACCTCAGGGACTCTGAAAATAAACTCAATGTTCCTCTACCTCGCACTAACTATTATCGAAAAAGCTTTAGCTATAGTGGAGCCACATTATGGAATAGTCTTCCATGTGATATAAGGAACACAGAGTCTCTGGGGTTATTTAAACGCAAGATCAATGCCACTCTATAACGCACGGCATTCACGGAAAACAGCTTTTAAATATTAGTTAGTGTTTTAATTTTTAAATAGTTTTAATTAATGTAATTGCTGATGAATTGTTTCGTGCTTAAATAAAGATTATACTAGACTAACTGACTAACGGAAAGACCGTGTAACTAGATAACGGACTGGTTATTTGTTAACACGCTTGATGAACTGACCGATTGGTTGATTTAGTGTTTGATTCTTTTATGATAAAGCACTACGTGCCATACGGTTTCAGATGAGCTGGTTGTTTTTCTATCTCTGGAAAAGTCAGGTAGATATGAGTATTTTTTAATTTGTATGCCGTATATAGCTTTTGGAAAGGTTCTTGGGCAGTTGAAACACCGACACTGGGGATACAACAGAATTAGCACGAGAATTATGAAGGTAAACAATAAAATAATTTTCGTATGTCTCACTTCCAGTTGATGTGGTGCTACTAATAGCACTTGCGCTGTATTCCGAGGTACTACTTGTGTATCGAGGGTGTGTAGTACTTGGAACACAATAAACTGCTGGGGGAGACCTTCCTCCCAGTGGCTCTGTAACAATGAAAGATAGGCATTACTTTATTTGACTAAATACATCTCAATGAAATAAAGATTGACCAACTCTGCAAGTCTAATAATAATTGTCGAACCAATCACATAATCACACGCAGTATAATAGGACAGGACTGCTAAACGCAGTTCACTGCCATGTTACCTTTATTAGACACCCCTTAAAGAATCATTTTAACCATAATGAGGTAATAATTTAGCCAAAGTATACGAATTGAAAACTGAATTTAATTTTTTTTTCAACTAATGCAATGGAAATTGACTATTAACTAATTTCACATACTATTTATTGCATTTCCACATCAAAAAATTAATAATTAAATAAATGAAAACAAAAAAAAATCATTAACATAAATCATGAAATGTTGATTTACTTTTGCTGCTTGTGGTGTCAAACCGCATTACCGAAGAAACCGTTTTTCTGAAAGCGGTCTCGACCAGACGGTGAAAAGAACAGATAACAAAGCTGCAAAGGCTTCTCTCGAAAATTTAGGGGAAAAAACCTGTAAGGGTTGGCGAAATGCCATAGAACCAGGAATGATAATTTTCTTTTAGAGATCTGTTAACTTACCTGAGTTGAAGATAACTTCGCTGATTAATATCCATTGTCCTCTGTAGGTAAAGTTGAACCTTACAGACTTCCCGACACGGCGGCACAGGTCAACTGTAACATTGCAGGTTATCGATGGTGATGATGATGGAATGGAAATTTCCTTGAGTTCTTGCATGAGATCAGGTGGAGAATCATTCGACATTGTCTTATCAAACCTCATTTCAACTCTGGAAAACAACTTGATGTGTGTCTGGTCTTTGACGTTACAATGGAAAGTAGCTGAAGTGAAGATTCTTTTGTTCAAAAAATCAAATATTATGTAAGGTTTAGGGGTCTCTTTCATATTCCAGCCAATCCAACCCAATCGATTATTTACTGTAAGATTTTCACTGGCCAATCGTCCATCAGTAAGCATTCCCAATCCAGAGACTAGACGGCGGCCTTCAGTCAAACCATCATAGCTTGAATCAGTGAAGTTGTATCTCCCGTCCAGGGAGTTACCTTGAAGCATCTCGTACGTGACAATCGCTAATTAAGTAATAAGTGGAAATGTCATGTTAGGCTTTCATTTAACAATGACAGTAACTATTCAGGAAATGAGATTTCGTGATAAACTCGTGATAATTTGTTTCTAAAGAATAATATATATGGACATATTAAAGTTCACATGCCAACCAGGTGGACAATCAGACATGGTTTGATCCTAGTCTGGTTTAAAGATTTAATGGATGTAACCGAGAAGTTACAATTTACAGACCAAACGTTTAGACACTCCTGTCTAATGCCTTCATCAGGGGTGATGAAGGCACCAGACGGGAGTATCGAAACGTGAGTCTATGAATTGGAACTTCTCAGTTACATTCATTTAATCTTTAAACCCGCGGAGTAGCACCAAACCATGTCTGATATATGGACATGAATAAATACAGTAAGATTGCCCACCATACCCCTAAAGCAGGTACAGTGACCTGTTCTTTTTTGGTTGTAGTTTTCCAAACCGACATTGGTGAGGATCGTTCAAGGAGAGTTTTTAAAAAATCGTTTCATAACATTTTTTGTCTGATGAATCACTTCAATGGAAAAAAATTTCTATGGAATATCAGATGGCTTGCCTTAAGCAATTGATTTTTTTTCTTCTATAGAAGTTATGATATCATGTAACTTATAAATCTTATTATTCAATTTCAAGTCTTGTAAAGCACTGTTGGATATTCTGTAGAAACAACACTTATAAATCATTTATATTATTATTTTTATTAAGTGGAAGTTAAAAGCTTACCGCTTTCAATTTGACAGCCAAGAAGCTCAAACCTGAGGCACACCTGTCTGCGAGGAAACTTTATTTCAGGTATAATTCTTATTCCGTCAGCTACAAGTGGAGGTTTCAACTCCGAGAGGCTATTTCCTTCAAAGACCTGAGACATATTGAAGAAATGCAAAATGGTTTCCGTGTTTACATAGCCTGATGTAAACACGCGGGAGGTTGGGAGAACACGAGATAAGCGTAGGAAACCACGACGCGAAGCGTAGTTGTTTTCCAGCTTATCGAGTGTTCTCCCAACCTCCCAAGTGTTTACGTCAGGCTTTGTAAACACGGAAACCATTTTACATTTCTTTTATAATCTAACTAATGAAAGAGGAACGAAAACCGTGTTTATATACGCTCATGTAAAATGTTTTATGGCCAACAGAGCGCGCGTACTATTTGAATTATTTTATAAACAACAACAGTGCATGATGCCCAACTATAAGCCATGAATAAGCCGTAAAACATTTTCACTTGCTCACCATTCAATTTTTCTAAATACATCTCGAGACCCACGAGATCTCAGTTACACCGGGAAATATCCGGTGATATTCCTCAAGCGATATTTACTATTTCTGAAACCTTACACGCGATTCGATAAAAGCCTTGTTTCATAATTTTCACGGTAGGTGGTAAAGTGTTCTGTTGTTGTTCTGAAAGGATTCGCTCTAACGAAGGGCCAACGCTCGAAACGTCGGCTTTAAAATTTCGTTACGGACGCCAATTCATATTATAAACTCATTTTATTACATAGAGAATAATGCATCGGCGCGCGTAGATATGGACTTTTCCCTCAAGTGTTCAACCAAATATCGCACGGGTGAACTAGCCATACTCGTGAGATATTGAGTTCAATACGAGAAAAGAAATTTCATCAGTATACTTTAAAAGCAACCCATTACTATTTTGCTCATTATATAAACACCTTAAGCATTTACTGACTTGACAATTTCGACAAACGAGCTCGATTGGATTTGCCAATCATTCTTCAACCTGACGGGGTGGCGTGAGAGGCGAGTGACGTGTCAGAAGCTAATTGGCAATATCGGACATAGGTAAATTGATGTAACGTAATTTACGCTGTTACGGCTTTCCTCAGGGCCAAAAATTCTTTGTTAAAAACGAAGTTTACATAATGAGACCAAAGATGTGGCAATGCCCCCACCGCACCACGGTTTCCTTAAACGTACCCCTGAAATCGAAATTTGTTTGCTCACAAGTTTGAACAAGTCGAAATGTCGACGTCTCACTAAACTAACCCTCTCAATCTCTTACACGTAACAGAACTATTTCCAGAATACATGACAAGCTTTGCTCTAGGAAAAATTCTCACCAGGGAAGCGTAAAAGGATCCATTGGCTTGTCAATGTTAAGCGAAAGGACTCATTTAGCAAGTGAAAGTGAGGTGTTTGGCTTCAATCGTGAGAAGAGATGTGTAAACAGTAATTATCCACATTATGGACTCTGGGGATTCCAGCAACGACACTCGATGTATTTCTATGCCTTTTACGCCTGAAAAAGGCTTACACAACACCCGCGGCGCGTTCGGTCGCTTCGAGAAGACCTCAAAAATAATGAAAAAAATAACTACAAAACGGGCTCTAAGGTCATCTCAGGTAAGTAACCTAGAATATTCAGGATATTTGCTTTTTTCCATCCCCGGAAGATAAATATTATTGTTTTGATCGATCGTGAAGTTCAGGTCTCAAAAGTGGCTCTGCTTTCCACCAACAGACGGCAGCTAAAAATCTACAAGGAACTCAAGTGGTTGACATACAAACATTTGCACAAGGCCTCAAGGAATGTTAATTTTTGTAAGCGAGGTAAATATGAACAATTTTTATTTTTTACAACAATAATAACCGAGTGACACGTACTATGAGAATTATATTTGCCATAATGCTGCATTTGGATGAGGCTTGCAAGGATTCCTCGAAATGAATGGCTTAAAGATATGTACCTCATTATCTTGCACGGAGCAACTATAGAATACAGGGCCACTGATGTCCAGTAGTGTCCAAGAATTTCGCAAGTCCGAAATAAACATGTCAATCGAATACTCGTGGTCCGCAATTCGAAATTCTACGCATGCTCAAATACCGATCTTAGCGAATTTCTATTCCATTACGTAATGTTTTGCAACATAGAAAATACGGATCTTTCGAGTAAAATTTATTGCGTTTCCTTCGATGGAATAACCTAAGATTTGCTGAACCGTTAAACATATTTGTGACCTTTCTTGTGCCTGTTAATTAAAAAAAATTCATAGAACCAAACTGAGATAGACGAAGAAAACACAAAATTGCGAACAGCGAGAAAACTCACTTCGTATCTTCTTTTTCTTGCGGCTTTTAAATGATCGCCAGGGCAATTTTCACAACATGTGAAAATTATGAGAGATTTCACCGGAGATAATTGAAGAAAATCAAAGGTAAAGCCAAATTATCACTGGCGAGCGCCTCCCTTCTTGGAGCCTTAGCTTAATAGCGAAAATAATTTTCTTAACATTTACTACGGCCAACGATTGATAGTCCGAACCTTGCTCATCGCCTTTTGATAGCTTTTAATAACATAGAAAAGCGAAAACGTGAAAAAATTGTCTAAAAAAAACAATACGCTGGCGCGCGCATTAACGTTCACCGAAAATCCTATGAAGCCACCGTAAATATAAACAGGCGCATATATCCGTGCGCCTCGCTCGTTAGGAGTGCTACGTAAATTTAGGACTCCTTCGCATAATTTTCTCTTTGGAAATAATTACGTTATCATAGCATGAATGGTAATTTCCACAATTGTAGAATGATTCAGCGACAAGAACGGCTTAGCTAAGCCTTAACGTGTTGTGACATTTGAGGATAGCCTGTTTAGACCGCGTGATATGACTATCAAGCAACAGTTGTTGTATCTACAGATTTATTGGTTTGTGACACAAAGAGCGATTGTCTGTTCTGCCACGATAATACCAAAGTTAAATTGTTTCAGCTAACTAATATTCCACTCTGATAACACCTTTGGCTCTGAGTCAGCATGGGGCCGGTGGGCCGCGAGGCGAGGACCTTGTTTTCGAGAGAGATTTTGACTGCACTATGTTCTGGAGATACTGGAGTATCATTTAACGCTTGAAACGATTGGGTTGATATTTTGATAACACATTTCTTGCGTCTATACTAAGGAGCTCTTTAAGTAAGAAATATCAAATCAGTTACGTCCCAGACATCAGGTAAGCGCTGGAACTTAATCCCGCCAAATTTCCGTGCGCAGGTATGAGTGTATTCTGAGTTATCGGCAAAAAGGGGTTATCGTTCTTTCTTGAATGTAAAGTCTTAATTGTGTATTACTTCGCGAAAAAGAAATTCTATTCGCCGGCCTGACCAATTTGGCGTTAAGGTATGGTTGTGTGCCTGATGATTTCTGTCTGGAGCCATACGATGACGCGCGATAAATCTCGCTGCTTGGAATGCCGCATTTCGCTACCCGTAAACAACCAAGATGCTTGGGTGCTTAGAATACCCGTATTTCGGTGTGAATCCGTTTCACCTGGTGTTCACAAGGGTACTCTGAAAAGAAGTTTTTTAGTTGAACGCGAGTTTTGAAATGCCAAAGGTTTATTACCTGAAACAATCGAGATGCTTGGGTGCTTAGAATACCCGTATTTCATTGTGAATCCATTTCACCTGGTGCTTACACGAGGGTACTCGGAAAAGAAGTTTTTAGGTTGAACGCGAGTTTTGAAATGCCAAAGGTTCAAACAATGGAGATGCTTGGGTGCTTAGAATACCCGTATTTCGGTGTGAATCCATTTCAACTAGTGTTTACAAGGGTACTCTGAAAAGAAGTTTTTAAGTTGAACGTGAGTTTTGAAATGCCAAAGGTTAAGATTGACGCCTCCGGAAAAAGACGCATCCGTTCGACTAATTCACACCTCCTTGGTTGATCGGTCGGAAGCCACCTATGTGAAGTATCTGGTTACTATGCAAATAGTTTGTGCATAGTCGCGTGGATGGGTTCTTCGAAGTTACAATTCCTGTCTATTTTCTGGTGAAGTTCGAGAACCACCTGCGGATGACCAGGGAAACGTGCGAGTTGTTGTTATTCCCATGTATCCACGTGAATTCAGGTTCGGCAGAAAGACTACACCCAACATCTGTCGCGGATGGAACACACACTTTGGTTTCGATAATTCCGGAAATTCCATCCAAGAGGGCACACTCAAAACGTTTTCCTAACTTTTCGAAAACTTATCCCGGAGCTTTTCCCGTTCCATTCGATTTCAAACCGGAAATCTCGAAAATTTTGGTCGAATGGAAAGCGCCCCTGGTCGCTCTCACGCTGCAAAATTTCGAACACATGGAGAGATCACCGACTCCGATCCTGAATGAGAAAACAGTTTGATATCCGTGGCAATAGCATAACTTGGGATATCCACTCCAACTAAAGACTGAAGGAACTCCATCAATCTTAGAGGTTAATTTCCGTGCAATCTCTGCAATTTGACCGTTGCGAAATAGTATCGTTCTTTAAGAGCGTCGATGAATAGAAGAATCGTTATTGATTAGCGAGCTAAGGCTGCTCGTAAAAAAACATCCTTATGAAGGTCCTTGAAATGACTTACCTTGTATGATCTTCCATCAAGCAACCAAGCAAACGCTTCATTGTTTTCTTGATCTTGTCTGTACGAAACCAAGAACCTCCAAATCCCTTCCACACCTCGAGCGCGGGGCTGTGTTATTATGCCTTTAATTCGAAAGGGCCTGAGAAATTCGACTTGAATAAACTCCTTACGGATAGGAATTGTACCGTTATAATTATAATACGGCTGCTGATCAGGGCACCACCCCCCATAGCCTCCTGTATGATTCAGTCTACCATGAATAGCACTAGCACTTGCATTCAAAGAAGACGTAGCACGAATATCTATATCCCTGATACCTCCATCTTCCATTCCCAAAGGAGAAAAGCAATCTTTAAAAAGAAAGTAAAATGAAAGACAGAAGAGTTACCAAAATATAATGGAGCCGGAGAAGTCTGATAAATAAAGAGCGGTACCTTTTATATATACTTTTCTTTTTAAACGTTTTGTTGTTTGGATTAATGATATTATCATATGATTTGCCTAATATGACTGGCTTAATGGATTGCAAAAGGGTACCAGGAGTGCTGTTTTTGTGGGAAAAGGCTGAATGGTATAATTCGGCGCTAGTTTGATTTTTTCCTTTTGGATATTTTGCAGTTAAATCTATAATAACTGAGCGGGGAATGTTGCATGCAAGAAGTTGGATAGGCCGGTACGATTTTGCTTTGCCAGTGTATAGGGTCATTAGTTTGGTCAGTAAAAAGCAAGTTTGTTTCATTCTTCAATAATTTGAATTAAAAGCAATATAGTGGCTTTGTCTAATTATTCCCTGTCGCCTGCTTGGGTTTTGGGTTTCTTTCGCGTCAAGATAAGATAATTTTAAGATAAGAATAAAATTAACATAATTATATCTATATATGTATGCAATGTGTTCTGCAACTCTATTCGAAAACTAACCAAGGGTAGCATTCGTGTGGTCGCTAATCAGAAAAGAAAGGAAAATACAGAGCGTTTGACTGATTGCCCTCTTTTTTTTCATTATTCCGGTTGTTCTTTTGTTTCTGAAACCACGTTAGTGAAAGACAAAATTCTTATTAACCCCACGAGCAGCCTTAAAATTAAGCATCTCTCTTTGTCTATTTCTACGTAGGGCCTTTGATCGTGTGCCCATTTACGGAAACATGCACGCGTTTGGTTGGTCTGCAGATTCTAGGCTGTTGTTTCCCACAAGCAAACTGACAAATTATTGAAGCACGCCGCGTGATATGTTAACATAAACCCTTAGGCCATTTTTAATAATGGTAAAGAGGAAGTGAAGCACCCGGAAAGTGTTTACAAACAGTTTGTGCAGTGGTGGCTAATTTATGGTTGTTTTAAAAACAGTGCAGTGGTTACCAATGGAGTGATGGCTTTTACAGCCAACGGTTAAAATTTTGGCCAATTCTTCTAAAAGGTTAACATTTTATTTCGAAACACATTTACAACCGGTCGTTTGCTTCAGTCAATTTTGGGATAAAAACAAAATACGTGAACAACGCCTGTAATTACGGCGCTATAAGAATTGAAATGAACAAATGTAACACGCTACTTCAATAACAATATTACTATTTGTATAAACGTATAATATATATGAAACAGTACTGCGGTAAACAAAACTCAGCAAAATGAAAGCTAATGAAACTTCTAACGACGAAATAAATTCGCCGATATCCTAAAATTGGTAATTCCAAAAAGCTCTATAACAAATCTGATCAAAGTGATCTAAAGCAATGATTGAAAGATACAATTTCCAGCGTGCAATCAGGGATTTTCGGCGACAATTTCATTTTCAGCTTAATATGTCGGGGAAAACCCCAGACGATCAGCGATTTCCTGTTTCCTGACCCTACCGGGTTTGATATATTCATTAGAGACGCCATTTTATCAGTGACTCACTCCCTGACACTGGAAGAGGCGAAAAAAACGATAACATTAAAAAGGAAATTTTGAATCACAAATAAATGTTTTAAGGACCCTCGCCACTTCCTTTTTTGGCCACAGGTATGGACATTTTAGGTGGCTGTAATTTGACCTTGTTCGGCTTCTATTTCACTAAATTTGGAATTTTGTTGATGAAAGTGGGTGCAAGCCCGTTTTTGAAGTTTTGGATACCCTGGCCAGTTATCGTTAGGTCGGAAAGCGTTTCTCTGTGATTAGTTATAAGAGTCGGTGGTTCTAACAAGCAAAATTGAACAAAGTCAAAGTTTACAGTCCGATTTTCTCCGAATTGTGTGTTCGCCATCTAGCGCGATTGGAGGCCTAAGGCTATTACACGAAATCGCACCATCGCGTAATATGTTTTAAAAGTCTAGTTCATTATATCGTTTGGAAGAAAAACAAAAAAAAGAAAAAAAATAGGTAAAAAGGAATTTTCGAAGAAAAAAACAAGGTATGTTACCAAGCAATCGAACCAGCAATCCTCGCCTTCCGAACCAACTTAACAGTTTCCGGCACGGTTCGTGAGTGCACTTTGAAGTAGTGTTTCTTTCTTACCCACTTATACACCCGTTGGCATAGAGCTTTACTCGCTATGTTAGTGAAACTGTACTTCTTTAAGCCTACGGTTCTAAGACATATCAAAGCAACTTGGAGAAGCGCGTGATTTAAAAGTTTTTCCCTCCGTTGCTTAGAGAAACATTGTAGTCTTAGTGGTCCTTTAATCACTGTAGTAACTATTTGCAAATCTCCAATACTTTGAGAGAAAACGAACCGAACATAGGTCGATACATTTTGATCAGAACTAGTATGTAATATGGTTCGGATGTCGTTTGATCATGATCCAGGAGACTCAGGAGCAAATAATCAGGCGAAAGGAAAGAAATTGGCGGTTTCGGTTCGACGCGAAAGTTGACATGACCTGCACCACCTAGGATAGTTACCTTGAGGAATGTCTTGTCCAGAACACAGCACATTAAAACACCCAATGACGAGATGAATGCGAAACATTCTTGAACTGATCATTCTAAAGCGCTCTGAAACAAATATAAACCAAGTGATTAACAACGCAGGAAATGTTTAGCTTCCACTTTGCCCAACCCCTCTTTCCGGTGACAATTTGATATCTTTCATTCCGCCTCTAGGAATTAATGCCACTAAATTTAGTCAGTTAGATTCGCAGTGGTTATATAGAACACGCTGTTATTTTAAGTCGGCCACGATGTTTCTTGCTCTGTAACGTCATTTGGTTCAAGTTTTTCTATCTATTATTTTATCTAGAGCCACAGAAATTATGGAATCGTGTCTCAACAACTGTGATCAGTAGTTCAAAGGGCGGTGGATGACGCAGAGGGTTCCAACATAGATTTAGCGGTATGCGGGATGAGGCTTAAAATCGAGGCAAGATGTGCGATATGAGAAATTTCAAAGGTAAGATGCAGGATGAAAATAAGAAGGCGAGACCGAGATATGCTCCGTTTCGAAGGCGGAATAGGGAGTAGGATGGGTATGGGCGGATCATAATTTAGCTCAAGGTACGAGTCACACGACCTCAGAGACATCAAAAAAATATTTACTTGTTTTATAAACGGCTTAATTCATGCTCCTGTGTAAATTAGGGTTGACTGTCCTCAATGACTCCGTAATACGTGCAGTTGCTAAGTGTTGATAGGCACACACGGTTTTATTGTATGTTATAATTAGGGTGGAGTGGGGAGGGGGGAGGGCATACAATGTTTATGCCCACAGCTTGTGGCATATTTGTGAAACTTTTTGAAATAGGCAAGACTGCTGATCAAACACGCTCGCATTTCAGTTTCACTACATAACTCGCTAGCATTTGATTTTAAGTCATATCTTCACTATTTCCAAATTGACATGCGTACCCATGGTAATTTTGATTTAACTTTATTTCATGCACGAGGATCTACCTTTCAAGTACAATAGCTTTATATTATTTGTATTTTTCTTCCCGGTTCCTGATTTCTCATTGTAGATTTCTGTCTTACTTTAGTTTCTGTTTCATTTCGTAACTTTCATATTGTGACACCACGCCTCAAGTATGATCGGAATGTCGTCGCGAATCATATAAAATTGTAGTTATCTTTGTGTTTCAGAATTATTAAATATTACAGGAGTCCTCTTGTTGAATCGTGTGTTTGTCTGTACCATTCAAGAATTTAGTTGTATCTTTTAGATATGACATCTAATGAAGTGCGATCGGCTGAAGAATTTGCTAGCTTTTCTATCACTACCCCTTAGTTGGAATACTTTTGTCTCGCTTATAAAGGCTATCAACAAACCGAAGAACAACTGATTATTTTTAGCCGACTCAATATGCCATTACCAAGTCTTTGCCTTTCTCCATAATCATACAGGAGAGTACATTATCGATATTGTAAAGGGCTATGATTTGTCCATCAGTTTTAATAAGGCGGTGAACAAGACCGAGAGCAGTTGTAGCACTCTTTTATATTACCAAGCCAGGAGGAAAAGGTTTTGTTGAGTTATTTCGTGGCGATTTATAGCTAATATTTCTAAATTTCGAGACCATTACGCGATGTCAATTTCACAATAAAACTTGGGCATGGAGAAAAGTTAATCGGTAAATTTTCCTTAACATATTTCATGGTTGTTGAAACAAAAACTTACGCTTTCCTTGTATCAACATCACCCAAATCCATTACTGATAAAAAGCAATAATCTCTCTCCAAAATTGTTTTTTTGAACGTCAAGACAACCTTTCACAGGCATCTTTCCAGCGAGTTGCAATGTTTGCCTTGTGACAATCCCAGAAATCTTTGCGCGAACACAAGGATCCGATTGAAGGCAACTCTTCACTCTCTTTTACGGGGGTGTAACTTAGGGGGTGAGGGGTGAGAATAGGTGATAGTGGGTAGGGGGTGAGGAGTACAATGTGCGATCCACGTGAAGCAAACTCATATTGCTCGATACAGTGAGAACTTCAACTTTATTGACTGGTTAAAAGTAAAATAGTCTAAGTTTGTATTGCTTTTTTGTGTTGAGACGTGTCAAGATCTTTGAAAGCGAAATTTGCTTGGGGCAGGTTCACTACAGCTCCAACCAAACGATTTAATATTGTCACATATGCGTAAAAGTGTAAGACTGAAACAAAAAAACTCATCCAACATAACTTGGACGCACAACATTGTAACTTTGTGGATTAACCAGGGTTATTAATTTCGAAACACCAGGGCTTTGGATAGTTTGTTGATGATACTAGGAGGTTAATGTCGCTATTTTCTAGACAAACGTTGTTTTCTTTAAGATATGAATCGCCAAATTATAACAAACTGTAAGCAAAATTCTGGATAAACTTCAAGAGTAATTAACGAATTTACCATACTGGTTTTTGAAAAACCGTGCCCTAGGCTTCTTTGCAGCAAATACAGGACGCGACATCGTAACTTTAGACAACGAGCCGAAGATTCCAAGTGTCTAGCATCGTGACACCCTCCCCCCGGAATAGATATCCCGGTAACTCATTCATCATGTGACCATATGCTAACGCGGTATGAAATGGGTAAACAAGAATTCAAAAATAGATGGATGCCCAGGGATGTTTCCTCGAGCTGGAAAAACAAACTGGGTATGGGCGCATGATCTTTAAATATTGCAAAAAAAAACCCAAACAAACAAACAAACAAACAAACAAACGCATAAAACGAACACAAAAGGGAAGTGAATGTATTTAAAAGAGAGAGTTTGGCACTTTCTTGATTATAGGTTAGATTAAAGCTATATTTTGCACATTTCACTTTTTCAATTACAACAAAGATGTCATTCCCCTTCTCTTTCGTCAAACCTAAGAAAATTCAAAGTAAAATGCAAAATTATAAAAAATTAGCAGAAAAATCAAATAGTTTCAAAACGAATAAGAGCGTAACAAACATAACTATGTGTCAAATCGTATATTAATTGCAAACGATTGAAATCTTTGGGCCGGTTATTTAAACAAAGTTTGGCCGTTGTTTGACAAAACTGCAATCTAACCTATCTTGAATTTGGCTGATTCTTTTAGGTGAGGGTCGAAAGCTAAATTATTATTCAACATTATTTAATAACAACAACTCTCTTCTAGAGAATATTTAAGGCCCACTTGTCACGTAAAACCGCCGTTTGGCTTAGAACTAGTGTCATTCAGTAACCGGCTCTTAAAGTTTAAAGAATAGTCTAAAATGATAACTTCGCACGGATTGAGTTACATTGTTTGTTTAGCAGTAGTTTCAGTTCTTTGCTAAAAAGCATATCAAAAATAAGACACTCAAGTTTGTTTTGGCAATTTCCTAGGATGTTCAAACTCCGTGAGATGTCAGTCGTCCGGTTCCATGTCATGCTCCTTTATGAGATGGTCTCCGATCACCGATCCCGTTTGTGATCCTCAATGCGTTGATTTAAGTACTGTCATGTGTATCCGAAAATAAAGTGCATCATACAGATCACGCATGAAAAAAGAAAAATAAACAACAGATTGCTGACACATAAAGAGCGGTTCCTCTTCCTTCAATCTGATCTCCTTCTTTATCTCAGTTTCGACTTGTCTTAACCGGGCTGATTTCTGTGTTCATCTTGCAATTGAGATCTACAAGTCGTCTTCTTTCCGAGTTTGCCGACTTCTCAATGTTCCTTGTAGGGAAAACACGATTCTGGGAACTTCTTACTTCTCAGTCGCTTGAGCACGAGATGCATCTGATATCATTATATCAATAAAATGATGAATGGTAGATTGCACAAGTTTTTCCGGGTAGCGCAACTGAGAAAAGGTCTGGAAATATTCAGAAACAGTTGCCGACGGGCACCGTACCGTTATTAGCTTATCGTAAATATTTTTAACGGGCGCTGTTGAAAACAATGCCCAACCGTGCATTCAAAGTTTCACTCATTTGCGTACTTTTCCATTTTGGGGAAAACTTTCCGCTGCCACCCCTTATGAGTCAGCAACAGGTTGATGTGACCTGTGTGATGCATATGATGCTGGCTTTGTCAAATACTCATGCCAAATTATTCAGGAACTCAAAGGGTCGGTGATTGGAGACCAGCTCAGAAAACGACATGGCATGGAGCCGGGGAACATCAAGCGAAGTTTGAACATTTTAAGAAAGTGCGAGAACAACCTTGTCTGTCTTATTTTTGAAATGCTTTTGGAGTAACTGCAGAATACCCTGCCACTTTGGTCCACGTCATTTACATGTGTCGCGAGGCTTCAAGAACGAGGCATAACACAATGGATGCTATTCTTATTCAATGACATGTAAATGAGTGGCAGGGTATTCAGCAGTTTAGCCATGCTTTTTAACCACCGCTAAACAAACAGTGTAGCTCAAGCACCGCAAAATTATATTTCACTATTCTTGTACCTTATAAATATTTTGATTAGTTGTAATCATACAATTTTAACAAACCGTAATGCCTCTTGCATTCTCATCTGTTTTTAATAGCATTATATTTACACGTCAATTGTTCGTAAACATAACTTGTCATATTTTAATAGACCCTGATAAAGGAAATCGGAGAGGTCGAAACGTCTTTCCTTTTCATCGCTAGTTTTTATTATGTTTAAGAATATGTCTTTTTCAACGAAAGAACTCGCTATACCCGAATATTTGCATCGGAAACAGTGAAGGAAGCTGGTGGTTACAACTCTTCGGGCCGTTTATTCAGTTTCAACAAAGTTTAGCCGAGGTTTAACAAAACCGCGTTCTAAACTATCTAGAATTATGCTGAATCTTTTATCTGAACATTCGGTTCGTGAACAGTGTCAAGAGGGCCGAAAGCTAGCAATGAAGGGCATTTATTTAATAAAAACAACCCTCCCCACAAAGATTACGAAAGGCCCTCTGATTGCGTAAAACAGCGGTTTGGGTCTGACCTCGTGTAAATAACCGGCCCCTTGTGTTTCTTTACTTCTATAGCAGATTGAAACTAATATTACTATGTAAGCGACAACTGTTGTCAAAGCACAACTGAATCAAGTTAAGTCAACAAGAATGGCCTAATGTCACAATCTCTTTGTTTTCCGTAAGAACCCTCTGTCACACTTTAAGTTAAGGAACAGAGGAGGAGAAGAAAATTTAATATAGGCCTTTTTCATATGGCCACCCTTGTGTAGCGTATGTGCAGCTGTTGAAATAATCCGTTGAGGGACAAATCAAAGAGGGTCATTGAAAAATAAGCAAAACTGTAGAGATAACAATTCTGACTTGTTACTTAATTCAGGTTTGAGTTAATCAAATCCCTGATATGATTGCTTCAATTAAAATAAACTCTGTCAGTGTCGTTGCTATTTTACTTCAACAATAATCTATTTTCTCTTTATCCGTTTGGTAAGTTTTGCATTTTTTACTCTATAATTCATAATAACCAAAGTCCCTCCAAATACTTTTGTATTTAGATGATATAGCTTGACAAACCAACTCCATTGTCTCCATTGGAGATTTTAATTCGCCGATCAGGACTGTCGGCGAAATCGAAAGGGACAGACAACGGCTGAGATAGCAGTCTTTGCCGATTGCCCCATCGGGTGTATGAAAACACCGATTACAGGTAGATAATGATAGTGATCCGATATGACATGTATGGCGTGCTTTTTTTTACTTTTCCTTAAGCATTAGCACAGGAAAAGTGGGTGAGAACCGACAGGAAGTAAATGCAAGCACGAGAAAGAGAAATAGACCAAATAGAGCAGGCCCCGGTTGTTCGAAGGTCGGATAACGCTATCCGCAGGATAGATCT
The DNA here is from genome assembly GCF_964200805.1 of Pocillopora damicornis. Classification (NCBI taxonomy): domain Eukaryota; kingdom Metazoa; phylum Cnidaria; class Anthozoa; order Scleractinia; family Pocilloporidae; genus Pocillopora; species Pocillopora damicornis. The sequence continues at coordinate 11,922,395 of NC_142682.1, forward strand.
CGATCCGGTGGATGACGCCATATGTTTTGCTATCACTTATCTGCTGGATGGCGATTTATCCGTCGATAGCTTTATCCGCTCTTTATACAGCTGAGCCCAGTGAGCCTCTCTGCCCAGCTGACGCTTAATCTTAATCTTACTTTAGAGCTTCAACTTATCTCGCGAGCACAAAACAGGATTAAAATCGTCAAAGGAACGTCACGAATTCTCATGGGTAACGGATTCTTCAGCCGGTGTACTTTGTTGCCATGGATACGACTGTCCTGGAGGTGGAAACTGTGGAATCTGTTCCTTACCAGGGTAGGGTGGTGGCGATTCTAACGGGTATGGGTAATCAGGGGGTGGTATATCTGCGTTTGTTGAAACTGGAGCGTGACTTACTTGAGGGGTTGTGGTGTCAACAGGTTCAGACGGAGTACGGCGTGATACTATAGCCATTGGAAACCTCTCCGCTGCCTCTCTGTTTCGCCTTTTAATTAGTTTAGCCAAGCAAACGTAAAGGAATATCAGTGCAAAAAACACTGCGACAGTTACAATAATGGCTGTCATCCAAGCAGGAGACTCTAAAGAGAAAAAGAGAAACAAAAGTCAAACAAGCAGAGTTATCTGAAGCAAGGGTCGTTTCCACGTGGCGTTGAAAAGATAGTCGTGTTGATGGTGCATGAGACGTGCTACAACAGATTCAACCTCTAATTTTTAAAACAAAGGTAGACAACCTGAACTTGATACGGCCTTGAAGGTGGCTTTGAATCCTCTGTGTGGTTTTCTACCCGCATAATCTGTGGCAGAGTAGAACTCAACCCACATATAACGATTACGGTGACTTGAACGAACGTTTTCGGGAATTGTTGTTCCACAGTATGTTCCCAAAGATGTGCCAGACAATGGCATTCCATCTCCAACTTCCACATAATCTCTGCAACCAGGATCCAACTGAAATCTCTCGAAGATGAGTTCAACGCTTTGTCCCTCGGGTACAGTGATGAGCCATTCACAAAATAAACCCGGTGGGTAGTAGGTCAACGGACTCTCTAGAATCCCTTCTGATCCGGTCAACCACAAATCAAAGTTGTGGACGTTATCCGGGTAACATAACTCGCTGGAATTTAAGGCTTTAGTTTTCGCTACGGAGTCAGAAAACAATCTCAAGTAAATTCCTTGAAGTGATCCCACGGGGGAAGGGGAAGGGGAATTGGCTTCGGAGAGATTCAGGTGGGGCTGTTCCACCGAGTCTATCAAAATCTGACGTGAAAAAGGTAACTGTTTATGGCAAGATGGCGGCTAAAAGACATCGGAAAGCCATGCTTGGCATAATGAGATACTATTTTTAGAACATACTTTAACAAGTCGTGAATGCCTTACATGTGGATCATCACAAGTTCAAAACCAGTTGAAATTGTGTCAGTTATCGACCACTCTACCTGATTCTTGCGTCATCATTCAGAAATTACATACCACAAAAAATCTAACCAAATTCAAAATACTTAATTTTGATGGGGTAGTACATAACAGTTTCGTTTTATTTACTCTGTTTCACTCGTGCTGATAACCTCTAAGGTATTGTCAAACAACACCCTGTCAAATCAGTCGTGATGAAGAACGCTTTTCACGCTTGCCTTGAACTTGCCTTTTCTACCACCTAATCTTAAAATATTTTGAAATAAAATTTCTTTGGCTGATTGGAAATGAGGGATGTTACGAATGAGCGGCAAGGTGTTTAAGGGGAGACACCGACTACCCCGAAAACGAAGAAACAGGAATGCTTTCACTTACTTGTTGGTTCATGAAGCGCTGTATATGTTGCTTTGAATCCCCTCAAAGATGATCTGATTGGACCAGACCTGAAAAGAACCATCATGTAACGACCGGTAGAGGATATGTTATCGGGGGTACCAGAACCGCACATTTTTCCTTCGCTATCACCACCGATGTACTTCCCATCGAAAACTTCTACATAATCTGCATCACATCCTCCTGAGATGCCCTCCATTTGAAAGGTGTCAAAGCTGAGTTTCACAAAGTACCCTTCTGGTACAGCTATGAGCCAATTACAGCTGGAGTGGGAGAGATACCCTTCTCCTCCCTCTGGGCTTTGAAGAGTTCCATTGTAACCAGATAATTTCAGGTTGTTGTTGTAAATGTTGCCCGGAAAACATCTCTGCTCGGAACTTCCGGCTGGGAAGAAAGATGCATCACACAAATTAACCTACCATTCTTCAGGGAGGTGTTTGGCAGGCTCTCTACAGAGTTTAAACCCTTTTGAGCTTTAAAATACTTATATGAATACTAGGGCCCGACTGGCGACACCAAAGGTGATAACGAAACATCATTTTTTGATGAAGTACTACAGCGTCCTCAGAGATTCAAGTTATTCACCACATATTTGATAAATTCAAAGTGAAAAGAGGAGTACGAAGGGCTAACGCTCGAAACGTCAGCTTTTTTACTCTTTACGGTGGCTAATTTACGTTTTCAACCCAGTTGTTAACACTAAATTACCTTCTATACTCTGGAAACAGTCTTGGTCCAGGGCCATGGACTAAATTCAGTTACACAGGAAAACTTCGAGACAACCAAGCTTAAATGTTATTTTTCCTACGGTATAATTTAACCGAAAAAAGATTCTATACTCCTACAAACTCAGCTACTTTATTAAACAACGTGTAATGGATCTTACTAAGTAGGGACACCTGTGGCTATTACAATAGTTATCTTCTAAAACACTTACTTGAGCCCATTATGGACCATATCTTAGTTTACCACTGACACACACTCACTGCTGCCTCCAAATCTTCTTTAAATGAACAATCTTCCACAGTATCTCTCTCTCCCTCTATCTCTCTCGGTATAGCTTTCCAGACAGTCGGGCACTCCCAACAAGAACAACTAATTAAACGACTGAGTCCTTGGATACATTTACAAAGTATTCTGGGACATTTCCTAAGCTTACAAAACAAGTCTAACATCATAACTTCATAACCTAATATATTGTTCTCGAAAGTTCCATAGCCAGACAGTAGAAAGTTCGTGTATGCATGTCAGCGTGACTAGGCATTCTAGAAATTTCTAGAAACTTATTTTTTTTAGTCACTATCCATAACACCTTACCGTCCTAATATGCAATTTGAGCAAAAGTGTCTTTAGGAACAAAAAGTCTTGGAGATGTCATAATCAGTAGTACTTCAAGCCTTTTCCCCTTTCATTTTCCAATAATAGCTATCTCTGAAACTACCTATTTAACCCCACAGTTGATGTGGAAGGCGCACCTAAGCACCAGGCAAGCGAGGATCAGCGATAAATCCCAATTTGCTCCTACTTTTTCACGACAAATTAAAAACATTGAAAAAGCTAACGAAAAAGCTTTACGCCTTAAAAATCATTGGTCTGTTGATAAATAAAATCATAATGTACTTACGCGGTTCCACAGCCTCAAAATGTGCTTTAAATCCAGTATGATACCAAGAGTCCAGAGTGGATTGAAACTTTATCCACATGTACCCCTCAGTCGAGTACACCGCTGACTCACTACTAAATAAGTTGTATCCGTGGTAAACAGCTACCTCTTCACTAGACGACTCTCGCCCATCAAGTATTCGCACGTTGTCCTCCCCGGGATCAAGATCAAATTTATCAAATGTTAGCTTCACTCTTTTGTTAGCAGGAACGGAAATCACCCAAATACAAATGACATTTTTCGGATAAGGAGTAGGATAGAATGGGGAGAAGAGGGTACCAGAGGAACCAGTAAGGTTACTACGCTCGGCATTCCCTTCTAACAATTGGCATGCTCCAAAGGCTTCCTCTGCAATTGAATGCATCAATAAGAACGTTGCAGCTCGATCTCAGACATTCATTCGCAATCCTTGTCGATATTTACCAACCTCACACATCCTTATTCCGGTATAATTAATTCTTAGGTCTTTGCTGCTCCCTTCCCCCCCCCTCCCCCCACCCCGCCGGGAAAAAAATTGATAAAGAGCTCAGTGCTTCTTTAATACGTTTCTCTTCTTCACCAAAATATGCGGAACATAAGAAAGTGACTCTTTTCACTGATCATGGTGTTGTGAATAATGCCATCAGACTTTCCCCTAAGCCTTAAAGTACATTTTCAACACCCGTAAGGATTCAATAGTCAAACCACGGAAAGACAAACTCCGCAAACTTACGCAAGAAGAACTTAAACGATCCCATCTCCTCACCCCCTCCCCCTCCCTAGGCCCCTTAGGCCAACTGAGTTTCAGAGTAAACCCAAGAATGCCCAAATAACGTTACCTCTGACCACGGCTGAAAAGTTTAAACTAAAACTGCCTGCTTCCAAATACCATTTTTCTTCCACAGAAAAATCAACAAACATGTGGCGGCCTGAAGAATATATCACATCAGGTTTGACCGTTCCGGAATATGATTTTCCAAGACGCGTTGATGCTGAATTGATACCATCATAAAAAGTGAGTCTATCAGCTTTTTGAAGATTGAAGTGATTAAAAGTAACTTTCAATACATATGCTCCACCAGTGGAAAGGTCATCCGGTACTTTGAGTATCCATCTGCACCTCCATGGCAACAAACTGGCAGGAGGCAAGAGAGGATAGCCTGGACTCGTCAGTGTCTTCTTATCTGATATAGAAGCAGCAAGTGCTTCACCGTAGTAAGGACAAACTAAAAAGTACAAATACAACGAATGGTTTGCACCCAAGAGTAACAATGTGAGAGAAGTCCTGAGAAGGACCATTGTTCATAATACTGACTAATGTTTCAGAGTGCAATGCTGTAACCGCGGCTATTAAAGAAAGTCTCTGGAAAGCTAGTTCACTCCTTTGGAACAGAACCCCACGCCAAATGTCAACGACTACATCACAAATAAAATCAATAGAACGACCAAATATTACTGACAGCACAAGCTGACCAATCACATCAACCTAACGCCATTTGAGTCTTACAACCAATAAGATCACGGCAAAATTGACCAATCAGTTCACAAGAACCAGACTCATGAAACTCAACAGACAACGATACTTCACCTGGCTCTGATGATGACTTCTGCTAAGGTGGTGAAATCTCTCTAGAGAGAGGAGAAAACCACCCTACCATCAACCTGAAAATAGGGCAAATGCAAGGAATTTTCCCTCAAGAAATATACCTCATTTAAGAAAAAAATAAGGTGCTTTGAAGAAAAATTCTCTGCTCAAGAGAGGAGATATCTTATGTTGACTAAACAAAAACAAAAAAACTAGCCTCCTTCATCCACAATGGCTTAATTTCCATAGTTGCACACTTATTTACTTACTTAGTTTATTCTCTGCTGTGAAATCAGCCTTAAATCCTTTGTGATATCGATACGAGGAGTGGGAGGAATCTGATCTGAATCGCACCAGCATGTACCGACTTCTCGAGCGGATTATCCCTGGATTTGACTCACCACACAACTTTCCTTTGGCCTTACTGTCACTTCTGTTCCCTTCAAGTACCTCTACATAATCACCATAGCAACGCCATAAAGGAAAACCTGCACCCACAGACTCCATATCGAATAGCTCGAAGCTGAGTTTTACAATGTTCCCTTCTGGTACTGTAATGAGCCAGTCACAGCTCATTCCCGGATAATATTGGGAGTGATAAGGATCTCTTGGACTCTCAAACGTTCCATTAAGGCCACTTAGGTTGAGGTTGTTGTTGTTAGTGTTTCCTGGCAAACATCTGTTCTTAGGACTTGCAGCTGTGAAGAGACCATACACATTTCCTGTAAACAACTTAATCATTATAATGTGTTTTGTCCTTTTAAATTAGATCCACTTGAGATTTTAGGTATTCATTGGGTCTTTTCAACTCAGGCATATGGGACCCATACAATACCTTTGCATAGCAACAAGAGTCTATATCTTCCCTTGAGAAAAAAATTAGCAATATCAGTTTCTTCCTCTCCCCTTCAAACATACATGTCCAATACTTTTGAAATTCAATGCAATTCATACAATCCATACCACAAAATGACTATAAGAAGCTTGGGGGCAAAAACTGAAAAACTAAAAAACCCAACAGGACATGCAGTACAAAAACTTTATCATAATAATTTTTCATTTGACAGACACAACAGTAAATATGACCATACTGTCACGATGGAAATTAAAGTACGGGCAACCCATGACAAATAAACACAAAAATACCTACTGTCTTCTGCATAACCAAAGAAGTCACAAAATAGCACTAACAAACCTACACAAACTCAGGCCACAGCAGACCAGATGCTGGTCATTGAAATAGGTCTAGAGCTTCTCACCTATGCTTTAGAAAGACTAGCAGATATCTGTTTTTATCTAATTCTTTCTACATCTAATAAGACGTTAGAATGTAAAGAAGAGGGCACCTTTACAGAACCAGTGAGCTATAAACAAAACTTGAATCATTAAACTCTCTCTTAAATTTAACTATATTCATTATTGTTCTTATCATTTATTCTCTGTTTTTAATATGAAGATACTCAGGCACTGACTGATATGTAGGGTAATAAGTATTATCAATGGGATAGATAACATAAATTGGCCACCATAAAGAGTCACAAAACTGACGTTTTGAGCATAAGCCCTCCATCAGGGCATTAGCCCTTCCCTTTGAGGAATGGGTAACACTCAAAATGTCAGCTTTTAAACTCTTTACAGTTGCCAATTTATGTTATCAGCTCAGATGATACCATGTTATACTCTCCCACCGACCCAGCACCACAGTTTCTTTAGAAACTTACTCCCTTTAATCACTGACTGATATTTATCCTTTTGTGCTGAAACCAGAGTTCCACTTATTAATCACACCTCTATTATAAGACGCAACAATCAAATGAATTTAATTAATGTCACTTACTAGTATTTTGTGCAAATGTAGTCTCAATTGCTGCCCATGATAACAAAAACAGACCTGAATAGGTATGAAATAGAAATGAATTTTTAATCAGCAGCAACTAGAGAACAAATCTGCAATTAGATTGACTATAAGACGATAGAACAAACACTGTATAAACATATTAAATGCAATCAACTTTTTGTTTGGTTTGTACCCATTTACCAGACTGAGTGTTTTTTTTAAAATCTATTTTAAAGAAGACTCATTTGATTACAGAGTTGGACGGAGAAGCATGGACACAAGGGCATAGCTAACACTCAACTCTCAATACTTTTAGATAAAAAACCAACAAACATCAAAACTCTGATCATACAGCCCTAATGTTGCCAAGAAAATTCTATCTTGTTCCCAACAAAGTTGAGTCATGATAATGGGATGGTCAATAAAATTTATTTGCAAAATAAGGAAATAACTTGATTATTATTTTGTTTATGCACAAAAGAAAGGTTTAAGATGGAGTTGGTCATATACTGGGGTTATCAACTAGACAGGTTATCAACTAGATAGTGGTATACATGTAAATACTACACATACAGTCAAACTGGAATAAAGCAGCACTGTATTAAGCAGTCACCCTGTATTAAGTGGTCAATAGTTAAAGTCCCAAAATTCTTTCTCCTCAAACACCTTAATTTTCACCTCTAAAACCCTTTACCTCCCATGAGTGACTCAGAGAATTTCTCCTTACAATATCTATACAATATCAAGCATAGAAGTGATAAGAATGAAGTAAAATATGAATTAGGGCATTAGTAGTTGATCCAATATCAGACTTTCCAAATTGACATCATAAGAATTGTATGGCAGACAATAAGGAGAATTATTAATGATATCTTTGGAGTTGAAGGGTTAAACATTACCTCTATTAAGCAGTCATATAACCACCCTTAACTCTAAAACCAGAACCACTCAATTGAAACTAAAAACAAGTTTTCAAGTATATTTTGTCCATGTTTATCCCCAGAAATCAACACCAGTAGTATTTGTGGGTGAATTTCGTACATTAAATGTTCACATATGGCATAAAATGGCATTTTTTTTTTTACCATACCCTTATTCTGTGGAACCTGTATTAAATGGTCAACCTGCATGAAGTGATCACCAAGCCATACCCAAGGGATAACTGCTAATACAGGTTTGACTTTAGTAGGAAATCACATAGTTATAGTAATTGATGGTAGAGCTGTCAAGAATGAGATTTGGGAACAGTCTCAAGCGGCATTGGTAAATGATTTCCAAAACGCTGTGCTAAGAAAGATTGATATGTAACGTATTACAACAGGTGCCATTGAGGAGTCCGCTGTCTTATGATTAAAAAAAACACTGACATTCTGCAAATTAATAAATAGCAACTTAGGAATAATTAATCAATCAGGTGAAAGTAGTATAGGAAAATGAACTGAAAAAGTACTACCAAGAGACAATCCGCCCGAAGTCGATCCGCCCGAGAATGGACTTCGATCTGCCCGACGAATAAACAATGCATTAAATACAAAGATTAAGCTGTTATTCCATTTTTAAAATTTCTTTTAGTAAATGTTTGTAGATATTTGTTGACCGTATTACCAAAACAACTGCTCATTCAACCGCTGAAATATCTAACTTTTTCGGAACGTCAGCGATCAAAAGCGAAATCATTGTTACGTAATAGACACATCGAGGCCAAAGTTTTGAGAAAAAAAGTCAGTTGTGATGTCAGTTGAATAATGATTGTTACGTAATAGACACATCGAGGCCAAATTTTTGAGGAAAAAAGTCAGTTGTTGTGTCAGTTGAATAAAATGTCTGGTTTTGTAAGATATTTCACTGAAAATGCTACTACCACGGAAACGAAATGATTCTACGGGCTTGAAAATGGGATACCAAATTTGTTTAAGTAATGCTTTTTATGGCAGTCATGCAAACAGTGAACGGAACGTAGCCGAGACGAATTTTACCGCCGAGTCAGTATACAACTCAGAAAAAAATATTAAACCATTTATGTTGTATTTCGTTACAAAAACTCATAACACACTAGTTTTATTTAAAATACCATTTTAAAGAACTCTACACAACTCATAGATAAGACGACATATGCATCGGGCACAATGACTTCGAAGTTTGGGCCGAGAAAGGTCTCGGGCGGTTAACTCTCGGGCGGAACGACCGGATACCGCCTAATCTGTGTACTAAAATGGTGCTGTTCTGTTTTCTCGTGTTACATGCGGATGAACGATGGCTTCGATGTCAAAATTCAAATTTTCTAGTCTATCTGATGAAGATCTGAAAATGCAGCTCAAGTAAAATAATGAGGTAAAGTTTCCGCACAGCCCCATCCTACATTATGCATTCAGTTCTTGGATAGAGAAAACAATTACAAAAACAATACATTGCCATCGGGAAAACAGATTTGTTTTACAATAGTATGGGGCTGTGCGGAAATTTTACCCAGCTGTGGATAAGTAAGTTGTAATCGTGCGAAAAGTCAAATATTAACACCTCAGTCACGAAATAGTTCTAGCTAAAAATTATCACAATGGAATAACAATATAAGTCTTAACAAGGAACCAATTTAAAAAAAATTTACCTAATATTTCCACGAGGCGCATCATCTCGACGGGGGAAACAAGTTCTTTGGGGTTTGAACGAGGTTCCGAGCGAACTGTGCAGATTCTTTGTCACGAATCCTTACAGTCTTCAATCCAGCCCGTGGGGGGATGAGCGAGGTGAGCGAAGATATCCTTCCCCCCACCACAAAAAAATTGCCGCTCACGCATAGCAGCAGCACCGACCAATCCAAATCAAGCGTGTCAATCTGGATTCGACGTTTCCGTTCGTGTCGCGTTGGATGCGTTGGATGCGTTTAATGCCATTTCCCGGCCGCATTCCGCCTCAAGCGAGTAGCGAGAGTGGTGTTCGTCTGTTAGGGCCTGTTTATATGGAGGTGGGGACCTCAGGTAGGTGAGGTAACCCGCTTGTCCATGTCATTTCTTATTTTTTCTTGATCACGTTTTACATGATAAGTGGGGTGACCCGCCTAACCCTATCAGCCGGGGTGATAATTTGCCATGTAAACGTCTCAAGGTGAGGTAATTCGCCTACCCGGGGTCGCGTTCATGGAAAAAAGCTCAAAAGCGAAACACGCACATGTTTTAAAACTTTGTACATTTCCTAGCCGTCTCATGGCAGAAATCGGCAGAAACCACAACGGACACGCAAGTAGTGTAAAATGTTCACATTTCTGAATATCTAGCGTTGTAAATCGACCAGATTCCTTTCAAACTATTTCGTATAGCGTATTAAGTCAATAGTCCTCGCATAACCTGAAAGCGTCACGCGTTGTGTTATGGATAAATACATACGCGTCGAAGAATTAATCTTTCGTCTTTCTCGAGAAGTGAGCTTGGGACGCCCATGCTCAAACTCCCTAATTGCAAGCGTAACAACAACCTCAAGAAACCTCACCCCAGCAACCCGGGGTCATAAGACTGTATGTAAACGCGTTTTATTTTTCGACAACGGCTAGGCGGGTTACCTCACCTGGGGTCCCCCACTTCCATGTAAACAGGCCCTGAGTCCTTGACCTCAAGCGTCGAGTGAGAGTCGTATCTGTTCGTCCTTTACTTCAAGCGTGGAGCGTCGGTATTGTTCGTCCTTGACCTGAGAAGCGTATAGTCTGAGACTGTTCTCTTTGATCCCGTAGAAGCGTGGAGCGACAGCGTTGTTCGTCCTTCAGTCTTACATACAGTAACATTTTAAGCTATGCACATCAACAAGTGCCTTATTTTTTTTTATTTTATTGTTATTCATTCAAATAACATCTCTAAGTTTTGCATGTTATGATATTAAATAAATAATTGTTGCGTTACATCAATCATTTTGACTGGATCAATACGCATATTTTATAACCTACAGTGATTTTCTCCAGACCGTGAAACAACGATTACAGCATATTACTAAAACTAAACAAAACAATAGGACTAGTATCTCCTGGAATAATCTTGTGTTGGTAACTGTTTCACAGGTTTAGTAAAATCACTCTATTGTTAATGTCAAAACAGAGGGAAAAGCGAGTGGAGCATGGGGGGTGGCCTCATGGACTAAAATTTCAACCCCTCAAAACAAATATTTTCTCCATGTGGGCCCCCAAATCTTTCATTAACCAAATAGCTAAAAATACATCGTCCTCGCCCGCATTTCCTAACCTTTGGTAATTACTAGTTTACCGTTAAATGTTTTAAAAACCGCTTCTTTTTCGTTTAAGTTTTTGATAAACAAATTACGTCCTCAAAGGAGACAAGTCGTTTTCAGCGGAGATGGAATATTTTTTATCCAGCCGTTGCCCTTCGGTGGAATGAAACAAGCCACGAGAAACACGAAGAGATCAGTATGTCCAGTTCCAGAAAAAATCAGTGATTTCTTCGGGTGATCTAACTGACTAATCATGGTAGTTACTGTAACTGCACAATTCCTTCTAATGCTACGCTCAGTAGCCAACGCATCCCACGGAATCGCCTCTAGGCATCTTGTTTGTTGTGGCTGCTGTTGGAGACGAAGCCACGTATGTCGTCGTGAAGAGTTCGTGAGTGGGTGAGTGAGTGAGTGAGTCATTTCAACAATGGATCTTGATTTTGTGCTACTTTTTGTTTGTTTCGTAGTATCTTAGTAAGTTCGACATTTGCACTAGATACTCGTTTGTGCTCTCTTTTTTTGTGAATTTAGGCTTATAACCACTAAGGCATAATGTTTCTAGTTCTTGCCGTGACACTTCAAGGGACAGCGGACTGAAGATGATATAGACATCTCACAATCATTTCAGATTTGCGCGTGATTAAAAACAACACTTTTCCATGTGGTCCGGGGCATTATGAAATTTAGAGGAATTTTTCTTTGAAGAGAGAGCATTTTACCGTTTGAATAAGCGAATTATGCCCAGTAGATGCGAAGACATGATTCTCGCAGTTCTTGCCGTGACACTGCAAGAGACATTGTAGTTATTCCAAAATGTTTACCGACGCGGTCACCGACGCGTAGTTTAAATCAAACTTTTCCTCGCAGAAATATCTCAATGGGTGTGATCTGCATATCATGGAGGCTTTGAGGAAAATATTTTTTTTTGAAACGAGAGCATTTTACCGTTTGAATCAGCGACTTATGTCCAAAAGAGTCGCTAAATCTGCGAAGCGAGCAAGCTGCGAAATTTAGGGCCTGTTTACATAGAGCCGGGGGACCCCAGCTAGGTGAGGTAACCCGCCTAGCCGTGGTCGAAAAATAAAACGCGTTTACATGCACTCTTACAACCTCGGGGTGCTGGGGTGAGGTTTCTTGAGGTTGTAGTTGCGCTTGCAATTAAGGAGTTTGAGTAGAGGCGTCCCAAGCTCAATTTTCGAAAAGGACGAAAGATTAATTCTCGGACACGTGTATTAATTCAGGAAAGCGTCACGCGTTGTGTTACGCGATGTTTGGTTTCGCGAGGAACCGTTGACTTTATAAGTTATACGGAATAGTTTGGGAAACCAATAAAATAAACCAATAAAAATGACCGGGTTACCCTACCTGGCAGACCGGGCAACCCGCCTAGGCGGGTCACCTCACCTATCATGTAAACGTGATCAAAATAAAATAAATTATATGGACAGGCGGGTTACCCCACCTGGGCGGGTTACCTCACCTACCTGGGGTCCTCTACCTCCATGTAAACAGGCCCTTAGGGCCTGTTTAGGGCCTGTTTACATGGAGATGGGGGACCCCAGGTTGGTGAGGTAACCCGCCTGTCCATATAATTTATTTTGTTTTGGTTTATTTCATTTTTATTGGTTTATTTTAGTGGTTTCCCAAACTATTCCGTAAAACTTATTAAGTCAACGGTTCTTCGCGAAACCAAACATGGTTTCTCGCGAAACCAAACACTGCGTAACACAACGCGTAACGCTTTCATGAATAAATACATACGTGCTTTTTAATGTTCTTTACGCCACCGTCGCACCAAAAGGAAAAGACCGTAAATTTTTACGAACTCACGTTTGCACGAAATATTCCCTTAGCAGCAGTTAAACTTCAAGGTCGGCCGAGAAGAGTACACACACAAAAAAGTATTACTCACCAGTTTGCTTTCTAAATGGCGCATTCCATTTGAAACATCTGAAGCAATTTTTAACAGTTCCCTCTCGGACAGTTTCCACCAAACGTTGACATAATTTGTATTGTGCACCGACTAATCCCCAGATTATTTTGAAAGGAACTCTGGAGGTTGATTCTTCTATGAAGTAAAAAAAAATATAAATGATTAATGAAGGGGTTTTTAGTGATTTAAACTTCAAGGGGAAAAACAACCATGCCCATCATTTTCATCTGGGGTTAACCTCACGGTGCCTTACGGGAATTTATTGATTTTTTAGATGAAACATAAATATTGATAAATACATGTACATAAACGGACAAAAATGAAAGCGAATGAGTCAAAAGAGGATAAGGAAACAAAGTAAATGAATAAAGACAATTTTGAACGCTGCAGACAAAGAAAAATTTTTGTTATCCAAAAACTATGCTTTTAGAATCAATTGATGAGGGTGAAGTTTGTGAAATAAGCCATTTCATACTCTAAATTTTCGTTCATCAAATATTATCAATATATTATTAATATTAAACTGAGTTGGAGGACCTGCCTTGTGGCCTATGAACCACACCTGCTCCGTGGTCTGTGGACCACAACTGCCCAGTGGCCTATGGACCACGCCTGCCCTGTGGCCCACGAACCAGAGCTTGTCACGGTTTCTTGTTCACAAAGCTACCGAGACTAACACTAGGACTCAGGTCCTGGATGCAGTACTCGCCCATTTCAGGTAACCCACAGCATGCAATTTATCAGGTTCCCATTGGCACTGAAAGAGTCAAGAGTCGTGCTGGTATAACTCAGCACAAATACACACAACTAGAGTTCATAAACTAATTATAAACACTTTATTATCTCTTGAGCCAGTAGGGTCCAGTCTCCATCCCACTCTGATCACTTCCACTCTCTCTTTCCTTTACTACTCACCATGGTGGTAAGAATCATTAAAAAGAAAGGAATTTGAGCAGATACATTTAACCAAACTGGTAGAACAAAAAAATTAAACTCAAATAGAAGCCCCTTAAAATTTAGCCGCAGAATCAACAGTGGTACAGTTCATCTTCCCAGAGCCTTTCACAAGAAAAGTGAGTGCATACCTGTGGTCATTCTCCCAGCTTGTGTTGGGGAAGACATAGTATGTGAAACTTGATTTTCCACACTCCTGTGCGACGTTACTGGCTCTGTTGTTAGCTCTGAAATGAAAGAGGGAATACGTACAAAGTCAAGGTCATTTTAGTGTGTCTCTTTTTTGCTTTTACCACGTTTTGACGTCATCTGTGATGTATTTCTAAACAGACGCGCGGCACCATGGAATCTCATGATTTGTCAATCAGATTTTGGGGTTAAGAGCACAACCTCTTACTTTCGATTCTAACTATGAAAATTGCTCTATTTGAAGATAAAAGTGTTCCTGTTCGGCGTTCGAGCTTCGCTTGTCTTTTACGGACGCATTTGACTGGAATACGCATAATTTCGAATACACCCTCTGATATTTGCTTTAAGAAGCGTTATCAGAGCGATTGACGAAGGGCTAACTCTCGAAACGTCGGTCTTTAAACTCTTTACGGTGGCCAATTTACGTTTCAACTCGGTTGGTAACACTAAATCACCCTGTTAATAGCTTGTTACATGCGCTTGAAGAGACTAAAGATTAAGTAACCAGTAAAGTTATTTTAGCTCCGTAATAACGGAACGGACTTAAATTTGAGCGCGGCAGCTGTCGAAAACGCACCAACAAACATTTCCTTTTAAATCAACTTTTTTTATTCTAGAAAACCCAAATCTCCACAATTACATCTGCAGGTCAACCAAAGAGCTGAACATATAAGGCGACCTTTTTCCCTAACAAAACAAAGATCAAAATCACGAGTTCACGTGTTTCCGGTCTCTTAGTGAAACACATCAAACGAAATGACTGTCTACAATTCCCGAGAGTAGGCTTAAAGGTTTACATATCATGAAACGCGTTAAAAACTCGTCTGACTATCCCAGAGATTGTAAAAACTGATAAAAATCATTTGGAGAGACCCTTAGACAGTATTGCAACACTAATTAACTCTCGCCGCTCCTGTCATCCAACATACGTGCTTTACTCCCATACCGGAAAGCCGAATCCATATGAAAGCAGCAAATAGTATAACATTAATTCAGTCGAAACTCAGATTATTTATCTTACCATCGTTCCCGTGTACTTGTACGCCAAAACAGAGAAAAAGACCACCAATGATCAAGGTTTGTAAATCTATTGCCATCTTGCAAAGTTAAGTAAGCTCAGTCGAGCATCTACATGATTCGCGAAATCGAAAGCAAAATTTAGTATTTGACTGTCCAAATCACGTCTAAATAGGGCTTTGACAGTTCCTTTTGTCATCGGTTGCTTATTTAAATACCTCAAACTCATTTACATATGTCAGAGCCCTTGAGTAAAGGCATTTGGTTCCCTTCGACAACAATTTCACTCCGGAACTGACGTACGCAGCTGTTGGCTATTTTTGATTGATAGCAACAAACAGTACAGATTAACAACGGCAATGTAATCGGTTTTAAATGAGTACCTGAACCAAATAAGTCTCAGAAGTAACCGGAGTCCCTTGAACTTAAAACTAACTTAAAAGTTCGACTTTGTCACATTTGGTTAACTAATTATTGATCGTTTGGCGCGTGAGGACACATGCAACCTGTTATTTTCCATATGCACATTTCGGAGGTCGTTGACCTCAATCCAGTCGTATATTAGAGCGCGAGCTGAAAACAATAGTAAAATAGAGTCTGATGAGGGTGTGGACAACAAATCGGGAGTGGAAAGGTCAGAAAATGATGTGTGCTACCTCCGTGGGCAATGTACGCTCTTCCTCGCTTTTTTTTTTCTAAAGAACCTTTTTTGTGAGAACGTTCAGGCTGAAATGACATCAAATAGCAAACAAATTGGAAGATACTGTCATTACATCTCTTGAATTCCTTAAAATAAAAATGTCTTGTTAAGTACCTGTGTTAGATCTTCTCGCTTTTTCATCATTTTTAATAGTCTGCTGTACCACAGGGTAGAGAAAATTTGTTACTGTTTAAGACTTTAAAATTCCCTCAAAAGAACGCCTGCTCGTCCATGGAAAATCGGCAAGACTGATAAATATTAACCGACAGAATTCGTTCTGATGTGAGCTATTTAAAGGAAGGAATAGCTATGACTTAAATCATAGATAAGAAGTACCAGAAAAAAATAATCGCATTAGCCCCACTCCATACATTTTAATTATAAAGGCAAACCGATCTCATCTCTTCACCGCCTTCTTGCATCAGTTGACTCAAGTGACTCAAAAATTTTGATGCACGTGCCACACGTGTTTGACGTCATAAAGGCTACTAACGCATTATTTTTACGAATTTTGTTTAAAGCATTGAACCACTTGGAGTATGCTTACCCTTGTCTACTTCTGGATGCTCAAAGTACATCTTATTCTTACTCAATTTCAAATTTCACGGAAAGTTTTCGCAAACTTTCGCAGGCAAAAGCAACTGCGAAATGACGCATCCACCTTTCGCGCGCCGGTTTCATAAACTGAGGACACTGTGACGTTAAGCGCGCAGAACAACCCCCTGACAACGGGATCAGGTCGCGTACTGACCACGTGCAAGTTAAATGATAGTCTGTGCGATGCTTACTCTTGTTTTATGCGCTGCGAAATGTTTTTTTTTTAACTGATCTGTTAGAATACGAACAAGGTAGAGTGCTTTAATTGGCTTTCATTTGATTGTCTATAGTGCCAGATTTAGCCATATATGCCGACACAGTCCGCGTGTTCCTTATCACCAAATTACAAAAAAATTATATGAAGGTGAATTGGCGCAACAAAAGCATCAGTTTCTAGTATTTTGCTTACCACCCACCCAAATCCGGCTGTGTGCACTGGAAACAGAGCTTTTCAAAAGTGCTTCCCGATTTGAAAACGCCACCCTGGCGTTTTAGACTGAACGGCCAAAAGAAAAATGAAAACAGATCTTTGCGTAAAACTAAACGTCAAAGCTTCTTGAATTCCACGGCGAACTACTTGGGTCTTCTTTAAACGCTAGGCTAGATTTTTTGCTGTTTTCGCGCGTCTGCTCTTCGATGGGGGGAAGGTGAGCATACTTGCCAGCCCGCCGTTGATTATCAAGCCTGACTGCAAGCATGCTCAACGGTACATTCAAACGTTTCTGTAACTTGTGATACTTGTGGTGTGGACAGAAAATAATTTGTTCGTTTTCCAGAGTGGACAAGTTAAGTTGCATTTCAAATTTACCTGACTCCCAAAAATATCCTGGTGATTATTGACCTTAAATTTTGCCTTCTCTTGATAGTCCATCTTTGATTGATTGCAGTATTTCGTCAGTTCATGATGAGTTGCGTTGTTTGGGAGTGGAGTGAGGCAGGCCTTTGACTTTAAAAGCTGAACTGACTGCATTGCTAAAAAGCTCGACAACTTTTTATCCAATATTAGGAAATTTAAAAGGATGCTTGTATAGTTTTATTTATGCCCTTTTACAGAAAGATTGTTAAGCGGCACTGAATGTTTTGTTAAAGGCATCGATTGAGCAACAAAACAACGACATACGCGTTTTTCTAAAAAATATAAGTGTAGCACATTATTCAGTAAGTGGATTATGATTTCAGTCATTTGACTATCTTAGGCAATTATTTAAGATTTGAATTCAAAGTTAAAAGTTGTCTAGAGCTAAGCTATTGCGATGAGTTTCCAAATTGTGACTGTCTCGATTAACTTCCTTCAGTGGACGTGCGTAGTTTGTCCACGGACCTTGCCTGGGACCCACATGAAAGTTGTTTTTTTTTGTCTATGAAAGTCAAAAAGTGATTGTTTGATCCGAAGTATTGGGTGACTATTAATATCAATTTGTTACATTCTTGTAAAATTATTTGGGATATTGTTTTGACAACAAGTTTTAATCTTTTAAGGTCAGTTGGCCAGCATGTTCTGTTATGCCTAACGTTAATAAATATAAAAGCGTGTGCTATGGAGCTCGTAGTCAACCGATCAGATTTAATTAGAGTCTTCTAGAGTTACAAGGGGCAAGTAAGAACCGATAAGTAGTCCTTGCCATGCACAGTGGTTAGGAGAGGAGAATAGAAGTAATTTTTCTGTAAGTAGAATGGTAGCAGAGAACAGACAAAAGGTCGAGAGTCCTTGGTGCCAACATAAGCAGAAATTCATAAAACCTTCCGGATTGTGGTCTATAAGCTTTACTCGATCGATATCCGCGCGGCCTTGTTGATAAGGAGGAGAGATGTGGGAAAGACACTGAAGGGTGATGAGTCATAACCCGGTTTCCAAGCGACTTGGCACAAGGAAGCAAGGTCTCCAGCAGTGTGCTAGCAAAACAGCGGGCGGCAACTTTAGAAATTCTGCGTCACTGAAACTGATGAGGACTGTGAACCTCTCTTACTGGTCGTCAGTCAGCGTTCTTCGAAGTCGTTCTTTTAGATGTCACGCAACTTTCTCAAAGAGTACGGTTCTCGGTTCTCTGGACTTGTTCGATGTTTTCTTCTAGTGCAGGTCCCAAGAGGTGCAAGGTTATTTTAATTTGGATCATACAATGGCCAACATATTTTCTTTTCGGGTAATTTAGAATACTCTACATGACCAAGCCCAAATTTTATTATCAGATTTTGAAATTGATGCTATGTGCTTGGAACATTTTAACTCGGTCTTTACCGCGACATCTAAATACGGGGTGTGATTAACTTTTGGCGTCTTTAGATTCAACTCAGGAGTTTAACCGCGCAGTTATGAAACCAGGTTTTTACTGTTAATACTTCATAGTTACCTTATGAATCGAAATTGCATAGAAGCACCTTCAAACTGATTCAAAACGATCTTTTATTTGTTATACATTTTAAGTGGTTTGCATCTAGCCCTAGACCTCACGCAACACTGCCTTGCTGAACCTCAGCACTGACATTATCGGTGACTACAGTGAGACACTAGAATCATTAATAATGTAGGCTCTAAAGTTTAGATGTGAAATTTTTGGTGATCATCTTCAGACGGTGACTACACTGGAGTTCCATGCCAAGGAAGCAGAAGACTTGGAACATCAGGCATCATTTAATCGCTCCGAATTCCCTTGAAAGTGGTGCTAAAGCAGCCATAAATCTGAAATACAAGTGAGAAGTCATTAATTTCTGTGCAATGTGTCATACTTTTTTGTTCGTTGAATATTAAGCAGAGGGCCAGGCATTTCAATTCGGGGATGTATTCTGAGTGGTAAAAAATCATTCACTGTTTTCGACAATGTTAGCTACTTCAGAAAGAAAATCATTTTTGTGATTCGTTTCGATTTCCAAATAGAGGAAATAAACTCAAATTTCACACAATAATTCTTCTCAATCAACCGTAAAGGAAAAGTTATTGTTAAGCTATAACCCATAAAAATGATTGATGTCCTATGTCTTATGTCTTATGTCTTCAAAAGGCGCATAAAGACTGACTAAAAAGCAACAGTGACAGTAAATCTTAAACGTCTTTCGGCTGAAGTCACTGGTTGTGTGCTGAGTGTTCAAGGTCTCACATGCTTTATCCTCGTCACCAGTTACCCGTTCTTTTACGCTCGTTTCTCAGAGAAGCCGCAAAAAGGCTGAAGAAAAACTGGGTGGAACACTAGATTACCCCCACAGAAACTGCTAATTTTAAAGCTCGCGAATAATGTTCCACTGAGAGTGCAATCTATGATGTCGACAGGTTTCGAAAGGCAATATTTGCTATTTATGGATTTCTCTACAAATCGTACGGTACCACCCTAATCAAAAGAAAATCATAGAAAAAATCTACACCAATAGAGAGGCTGTAAAACGAAAAGAGTCACACCAATGCTGATTAAATTTCATCGTGTCTCGGGAAACTTGGCCTCAAAGCTTGTATTTGATTAACGTATTTACTGCCTTTGTCATCTTTTTCAGACTTCAAAAGCGACGCATAGCGCGCGAATTGTCAGCTGACAAGTTAGTATTGCGGGCATCAGTGAGGCGCGTGTATATATTTACATATTCGGACCGAAAAAAAAAATTTGAGCAAAATAAAGACGTTCTTCACTGACTCTCAGCCTGGGTGTGTTCTTAGTATGCTCTTGAAATTTTGGTCAATCATTCTGAACTTCCTGATGAAAAAGGTTCTTATAAAAACAGAGAAAAGTGTATTCACCAACACCCTTAACGTTGTTGTTCTCTTCCTCTTTAAACGGCAAAAGCGATGCATATGCACGAGAATCTTCGGCTGACATCTTAAGATTGGTGAGAGGCATATACGTATTTTCGTAGTCCCCAGTCTTTATTTGATTGACGTACTCGTGTTCTTTCCCATTATTTTTCTCTACTGGCGTGTACGGGTGTGTGTAGCTGTAGGAACAAGCGCTTGACACTTGGGCATATACAGGAGTCTGGGCACTGTCGCAAGGCACCTACGGGAAACACAAAAACAAAACGTGTATAATAAATACAAGATTTATTAACCGATTTGTGAACGAGGGCAATAACAAAAAATATAACTTATCATTTCTCTTAAAAGGGGTGAAAGACCCCTGGGGTACTAATCAAAGTTTCATACGGCGATGATAAGCCCTGGGTCCAGATTAGGCTTGAGTCGATTGTGCCAGCATAATTTTTAAGCATAATTTTTTTCAAAGAAAGCACTGCCGGCATAATCTGCATTTTTACTTAATTTTAAGTCTGCATCCTTACTTTGACTTAAGAAGCTCCATTGATTGAAAAATGATGAGCAGCATGTTTATCGATTCTGAGGAACAAATGCAGGGGAAACGTGCAACGATACAATGTTTGATAATTGGTTTATTAAAATAATGGGCTGCAGTTACCAGATAAGTAATCAGTTGCTGTTTGTTTTGTGTTTACCCCGGTGCTCTGCCTTTATTTTGCTTAAAAATCAAGTAGCATAATTTTGATGCCAGGAGCATAATTTCGTAAATTTTGAGCAGTGCTAGGAGCATAATATGCCAGTTTTACGAGCACAATCGACTCAAGCCAAGTCCAGATTCAAAGTCTTAAGTCTTTCATGAAAATGCTGAGGAGTTCAACAACTACTGCAATATCTACCTGGTTAAAAGGATGTGTGAAAGATGATAATAGCTAACAAACTATGAACGCTCCACCGACACCTCGCCAAGGTTCCATCGACACGTTATCAACAATACATAAACGTAGATCTTTAAGCATAATTATGTATTAAAACAAGAGATTATCATCTCTTGTATTCAGTGATTATACACCTCAGTCAGGTCAGTGAAAGGTTTGGAACTTTACCTCCCCCTCGGTGATGAATAACTGTTAATTTTTCGAAATCAGTGAAATCTTCCCTTGTAATGAAAACATAAACATACCATTATCGTGGGTAGAGACAGCTCAATTTCTTCATATTCATCTCGGACAGATTCTTCTGTATCTTGATTGCGTAATCAGACAGTGTAGTTAGACAGTTAAAGGGGCAGTTAACACATCATGCCTATGTTAATGGCAGAACGCTTCATGTGCGTGCGCTGTTGCCTCGCATTTCGCCGAGTTAACTGCCTTTTTATGAAAACGTATATTTTATGTCTAGTTTCTTGTATAAAATTTTGTCATAGTTTTGATTAATTGGTCACAAGACTTCGTGTCGCCCAATTCTGTCTGCAATCATACTCGTGATTAACAAATCGGACTCCCCTTCGTGGTCGTTCGATTTTGTTAATCACTCGTATGATTACAGACCGAATTGGACTCCACTCGGTCCTATTACCATTATTAATGAGGGAGATAATGTGGTCGTGTGGATTCAATAGCATGGTTTTATTTTAGACAAGCGCACTTCATCGGAGTCTCGAAAGCAAAGCTAAAGCAATCACAATGGCTCACCAGAAAAAAGTAAGATCGGTAAACTGTCCAAATTGATTGGATTGATTTGTGCAGGGCCCATTTTGTGTTTGAATAATGAAGATAGTGAAGGGAAACAAAACGACGTAATCCTGGACTAGTTTAGACACTTGATTGAAAGTACCCTTGCAAGTTAGAGATCATTTTATATCTTCAAGGTAATTTTGTCTGCAAAATTGTATTCTGAAATAGATTGAACATGCGAATTGAACGAAATTTTTCTCATGCCATCCATTTATTTTGAAAAGGAATTGACAGGTTGTGATACATGTATTACCTTTTTTCTGGCGTCTCTTCCGTCGGAATGACCAAGCAATACCGAGGATTACTACAATGACGAAGAGCACTGTCAGAGATGAGATCAACATCACCCAATCAGGTCCCTCGGCCGATGGAGCAACGGTGGCTAAAAAAAGAAAGAATGACTCATTAATAGAGCTCGCTACACAAACGATGACTTGCTCTATGTGACTGCACCAGCATTTTACAACTGAATGAAAACAGATCGTTACTTTTTATTAAATCTGTTCAATTACTTAAAATCCTTGCATCATGTAATTAACTGAACTAAATTTCATTTGATCAGCGGATGAAAATAAAATAAAACAACGTTCCTCGCGTATGAGCTGCAATTTTACCAAGTACAGAAAATAATTTTTCAGGCTTCTTTTCTGTAATAGCAATAGTCGCTCTGTAGAAGATGATAGCAGCTTAGTTGGCTGTAGCACACGCCGACTGACTATTTGACCGACCGACAGACAGACAGACTAACTGACTAACGGAAAGACCGTGTAACTAGATAACAGACTGGTTGTTAATACGCCGGATGAACTGACCGATTGGTTGATTCAGTGTTTGATTCTTTTCTGATAAGGCACTACGTGCCATACAGTTGCAAATAAGCTGGTTGTTTTTCTATCTCTGACAAAGTCGGGTAGGTATGAGTATTTATTAATTTGTATGTTGTAAATAGCTTTTGGAAAGGTTTTTAGGCAGTTGGAACACCGACACTGGGAATACAACAGAATTAGCACGATAATTATGAAGGTAAACAATAAAATCATTTTCGTATGTCTCACTTCCAGTTGATGTGGTGCTACTAATAGCACTTGCGCTGTATTCCGAGGTACTACTTGGGTATCGAGGGTGTGTAGTACTTGGAACACAATAAACTGCTGGAGGAGACCTTCCTCCCAGTGGCTCTGTAACAATAAAAGATAGGCATTACTTTATTTGACTAAATACATCTCAATGAAATAAAGATTGACCAACTATGCAAGGAAAATAATTATCGAACCAATCACATAATCACACGCAGTATAGTATGACAGGACTGCTAAACACAGTTCACTGCCATGTTACCTTTATTAGACACCCCTTAAAGAATCATTTTAACCATAATGAGGTAATAATTTAGCCAAAGTTTTTCAGGTTAAGTCCCAGACAAAGTGATTCGTTTAAGATCATCTTTGACAGATTGAAGAACTCCATGCCCTTTTCGATAGTCAAATCCAAGATCTCTTCAGCCGACTTTTGTGAATTGTGACGGATAAAGGCAATAAGAGCGGAGACGTTCGTGTAAACGGTGTGGTTGATTAATTTCAGTGTCTCAGATGCGATGTTCAGGGAAACAAGAACAGCTTTATCCACGACTTGGCCAATAGGAACACTTCGGATGGTGATGTTGCGCACTTTGTGCATTACTTCGAATGCCTTTGGAACAAGGGGTTTGACAATTGG
Organism: Pocillopora damicornis; assembly: GCF_964200805.1. Taxonomy (NCBI): domain Eukaryota; kingdom Metazoa; phylum Cnidaria; class Anthozoa; order Scleractinia; family Pocilloporidae; genus Pocillopora; species Pocillopora damicornis. The sequence goes on from NC_142682.1 coordinate 11,946,031, forward strand.
TTCCAAGTATTTCGTAACATTGTTCTTTACATCTAAGGTGAAGTTCCGCACTTGATGGACAATCTTAAGTACAATAGGATAAGCTTTCCTTTCGAGTGAAACGGAGACGTCCTTAGCAAACTTAATGAGAGGGCGGTGAGTCTTTTGTAGATCTGAACAGGCAGTTAGAATGACCTTCCTAACCTGGATGGTGATGTTTCTGAATTCCTTTGTCAAGTTCTCGGCCAAATGGATAGCTTGAATGGTGGCATTCCTTATCAGCTTGGGTAAAACCTTTGTCAAATTTGTCGTGAAATTCAGCGCTGTTTGATGCGCGAGACAAGCTCTCTTGTAGAGGACCTCCACTTTGGATCGCACGGTCTTGTTAAGCTGTTCGAAATTCTCCAGGAAAGTCTTGTTCAGTAGCTTGAAATGCTCCTCGATCGTCTTATCGAAAACGGTAATGTTGCGAACACTTGTTGTCAGGTTCTTAGCAAATATTGTTACATTTCTAAGTGTACAGGAAGCGTTGAAGTTGCAAGTGAACTTTTTCATCTCAAGCATGTACTGGTCATACATGGGACCAAGCCGCCGTCCACGCATCTCAACTTCTCGAAGCCTCTCGATAAGTTCGCGAGTTTTCATCTGTACTCTCTCCATGAGTTGCGCGGTAATAACTTGAACCTTTTTGGAAACACGCTTGGCAATATCACCGACTCTTTCTCCACGCACCATTACCGAACTCGCCATGATGGATAGATTTTTGGCCCAGCCTTGTAAATCCCGGCTGATGTTCTGAAGATGGACGGTTACATTTCCAACCATGGGAGGAAGCACCTCTCTGCGGAAACGTCTGTAAGCAACCGTGGCATTCTGGTGAATCGTCTTGTAAAACTCCGAGGCATTACCGATTATGTGTGTAAAGTTGGCGTTACCAATCATTCTCGTAAGGTTGTTAATAGTATTGTTCAATGATGTAAGGGTGATGTTCAGAAGTCGAAGTGACATGTTCTGTGCCATGCCTGTGGCGTTCTCCATCAATCCTTTGTAGTTGAAAGCCTTGCATTCAGCGTAAAACTTGAGAACGGTGGGCTTGATCTTGGCCTCCAACTTCTTAACGAGCACCTCAACCTCCTTAGTCAGGTTTTTCGTCATAAGGACAGTTAGGTTGTAGAACCTCAAGGTCACGTTCCTGAGGAGGGTCTTAAAAACTTGGGCTTGGTTGACCAAAGTCGCTATGGTAGAGGTATTCCACGTTAACGAAACACGACTGGCCTCAGAATTCAGGAGGTACATCAAGCGTGATTCATTTACTACATTTTCTCCAAATTTGCGTTGGATCGTGACCTGAAGGTGATTAGTTTCCTGCATTTCTCCCACCACTTGTCCAGAGACACGAGGCGTGGCAGTAACGTTAAAAACAATGCTTCTTGAGGCGGGGTTAAACTTAATAAACCACCCTGCCGTGTTGTTTTGGTAGCTTACGAACGTGCTGGCGACATAGTTCTTCCAGTCAAACCTTCCTGTAAAACCAGCGGTACGATTAAAGGCAGAAAAGGTCAAGAAAAGGGTCCTTATTTCTGTGTCTAGCCTTTCAGTGAAGGTCAGTGTTCGCTTGAAGATGGTTAGGCCAGAGGTGAAGGTCTTAGTGAGTTTATCGTAATCACAGACCACCCGAAGTGACTTCTCAAAGCCTTTCAAATAGACAGCTATTCCTATGTCGTCCATACTCTTCCAACTAGCGTCAGCAGCCACTGCTGTTCCGGGCAAGACATCGACAGAAATTGCCAGTTTTCGTTCCTCTTCGTTAAAGTCGATTTTGTGATTCCACGTCCTCTTGAAGGCTGAAATCTCCGTTGTGAAATACAGGCCGTGGTCCTGAATAAACATTCCTCTCACTTTCAGTGGATAAACTGGGAAAATTTCAAAGTAGCCTTCATAGTAGCCTGTCTCCTTGTTGAAGTCAAATCGATTTTCGATTTTCTTGCCAAGAATATCCAAGGCGCTGTTGAAGGAGAAGCCATCATTCCTGTTCCAGGTAGTCGTCCACGTGAAAGGTTTGCTTGGAATCAATTCAGCTCTGAGATTTATTGACTTGCGTTGCTTGTACCAAACTAAAGAATGAGTCACCGTTTTTTCGGGCTGATACTCGACGACTAGAGTGTTAGAAAGTTCTTTAGAAGTGTTTCTGAAAATTCCTGTCACTGAAACTTTCTTGCCTTTAGAATAAATCACAGAGAACCTTCCTTCGTGATAGGAATCCTCGACGTTAGAGAAGTTGTAATAAGAAGCATCCCAGCCATGCTCAAAGGAGAGGCCCATCGCTCTAAGATTGTACTGATATCCAAGTTCGTGAGTCTTTTCGGTCTTGGTATAGATCAATTTTGCGCTATCAACGAAAAGACTTTGGCTTCCATTTCGGAGCATGCGGAAAGTCAGAAACTCTTTTACACCAGGTTTCTGGGTGACGTATGTACATTCCCATTCGGCGACGAAACGGCCAAGGTGTGCACGATACTGAAGCGCCTTACGTTGAGTGTTATTCAAGAAAATCAAAGATGACCTCGCTACAGTAGATTTGTTCCAAAACAAGTGAACAGCTGCTTCTTTTATGATCTTCCCATTCAGCTAGGCTCCCTCGAAGCCAACTTGCTTCTTCATAACTGTGGCGTTGAATCCAATTGCTTTTACAGTGCGGTTACGGAAGTAAAAAGTAGTATCGGCGGATCTGTTCAAGACTGTTGTGTTAAAATGAATGCTTCTCAGCTCAGTGGAGTTTATGTAGCTCATCCAGGATTCAAAGAAAACTGTATTGTGGAACTTGGCAGTTAGGCGGTTAGCATATTCTGTGGGGTTCTTATACCACTGCGTCTTCAGTTCACCGGTTCTGTTAAGGATCGTCAAGTTGAGAGACATACTGGTCTCTACCGAGCTGTTTGAAAAAACAGCGCAGATTTTCCCATGCGACCGACCAAGGTATTCAGGATAGATGCATGCAGTTTTCTGAGAAGTCATGTTCTTGAAGACCCCGACGAGAGCAACACTGTAGTTTTGATAGGCAGCTTGTAGGACGACTTTTTTGTTTGCCCCCTGTAACAAGACTTTGCTCAACAGGCTGACAGATTTGTTGCAGTAGCTCACGTTTAGAAGTACTCCCAAGTTGGATGGATTACGGAAGTACACTAAAGTAGTATTCATGGTCTTGTTCTTGACTGCGAGGTTAAACTTGAGTCCTTTTTCAGTCTCAGAGTTCAACAGTGTCCAGATAGCCTGCATGCTTTGGTTTACAGCTGACGCATTGAACTTGATGGATCGCTCATTCTCACTCTGCAAGTAACTCCAAACCGCTTCAACAGTATTGTTCAAGGTCGAGGCATGGAACTTGATGGCTCTTTCTTTTTCAGCTCTATAATAACTCCAGACAATGTCTACGGTTCTATTCATTGCTGAAGCATTGAACCTGAAGGAATCTTGGTGATCGCTGTTTTTGAGACTCCAGATTGCTTCAACAGTTCTGTTGGAGGCGGCCGCATGAAATTTGATCGCTCTCTCGTCATCGCTCCTCATGTAACTCCAGGTGGCCTCCACAGTTTTGTTCATAGCAGAAGCATTGAATTTTATGGAATGTACATACTCACCCCGAAGGTAGCTCCAAACGGCCTTTACAGTTTTGTTTGAGGTGCAGGCATGAAATTTGATAGCACGTTCCTCCCCACTCTTCACAAAACTCGTGCTAACTTCAATAGTTTTGTTCATGGCGGATGCGTTAAACTTGATGGATCTTTGATTTCCATCGATACCGTAACCAAAGATAGTCTCAGCAGTTCTGTTGAATCCAGTGGCATTGAATTTTATGAGCTTCTCATTGGTGAGGTTAACGAGGGTCCATGCTGTCTCAATCGTCTTGTTCATGGCAGATACGTTGAGCTTCAAACTCTTCTCTCTGACGAAATTCAAATATGATAAGGTTGTTTCGAGAGTCTTGTTTAGGCAGTTTGCTTTAAACTTCAATCCCTTTTCACTTGTAAAGTTGAAGAAAGTCCATGAGGCCTCGGCAGTTTTGTTGAGAGCACTACCTGAGAACAACAAACTCTTCTCAGTTCTTAAATTGACTAGCGTCCACGTGGTTTTTATGTTCTTATTGGCAAAATTGGCTTCCAATTTCAGGTTCCTCTGTCTGTCCGTACTCAGCAAGGTCCATGTGGCGTTCATCGTTTTGTTCAGGACGCTTCCGTTGAAAATCAACTTCTTCTCATTGGGGAAGTCAAGGAAAGTCCAAGAAGAGTTGATGGTCTTGTTTTCCGCAATGGCTTTAAACTTCAATTTCTTTTCGTTGGCAAGGTTCAGGAAGGTCCATGTGGCATCGATGGTCTTGTTGAGAGCACTAGCTTTGAAGTTCAGACTCCTTTCGTTTTCCACGTTTGCGAAGGTCCAGGAAGAAGAGATGCTCTTGTTGAAAGCAATTCCCTGGAATTTCACGCTCTTTTCATTTTGCATGTTCAGAAAAGTCAAGGTGGAGTTCATCATCCTGTATCCACAGTGAGACTCGAATCTTAGGGTCTTTTTGGATCCTAAGTTTAACAAGGCCCAGGTAGCATTGTAATTCTTCCTTCCGGTACTTGCCTTGAATGTGAAGCGTTTTTCGTTTGGACGATTCAACAACGTCCAAGTGGAGCTGAAGGTCTTGTTTCCATAACTTGCGTTGAAATTTAAGCTCTTCTGATGTTCCAAGTCCAAGAAGGTCAAAAAAGAATTGATTGTGTTGTTTCCAACACTAGCATTGAACTTCAAAGTCTTCTCATTTCTCAAACTAACCAATGTCCATGTAGCATTGACGGTTTTATTTAAAGCGGAGGCTTGGAACTCTAAACTCCTCGCTGTGTGGCGGTTGATGACAGTCCAGCTTGCCTGCGCTGTTCTGTTCAGGGCGGAAGCATTGAAACGTACTCCTTTTTTGTCGCCGAAATGGAAGTATGACCAGATGATCTCGGCGGTCTTGTTCAAGGCGGTGACATTCATTCGTAATCCTTTCTCTTTCCCTGCATTTACGTATGACCACACAGCCTCCAGAGTCTGATTCAGAGCTGTCGCATTGAACTTGATGCTCTTTTCTTGTGTTAAATTATGGAAGGTTAGAACACTTTGGATGTTATGATTCAATGCCGAGACGTTTAATCGCATTCCTTTCTCTGTAGTGAGGTTCACGTATGACCACACCGCCTCGATGGTTTTGTTAAGGGCTGTTGCATTAAACTTCAAGCTCTGATCATTTGTGAGATTGGGGTACGTTAAGGCTGCCTCAAGGGTCTTGTTTAGGCCAGTTGCATTAAATCGCAGCCCTTGTTCTTGCCCAGCGTTGACGTAAGACCAGACGGCGTCGACGGACTGGTTCAGGAGGACTCCCTGAAACTTCACTCCTTTATTTTGTGTCAGATTCAGATACGACCAGATAGCTTCTGCTTTACTTCCAAGCACGGTGCCATTTATTTTCATGGACTTCTCATTAGTCGAGTTTACAATACCTGTGTACCAGCTGATGACACGATTTTTGTTTTCATGCGTTCCTGTGAATTGAATGCCTTTCTCTTGTCCCGCCTTGACATATGATCCACGTAGAGTAAAGGACTGCTTGCATGGGCGGGCAAACAGGCGAAGGACGCCTTCATTCTGAACCTTGAGATATCTTCCTGTAAGCTCGATTCCTGCCTGTGTTGGCTTGTTGCTGAAGCTAAAAACAAAATCATCTTCTTCCTCACCAAGTTTTCCATTGAAGCGGATCTTCGTTTGGGTGCAAGTATGATTTGTTAGGAAACTAATGCTCTTCTTTGGGACGTTTAGTTCTCCAGTGGAAAACAGGTACTTGCCTGGCCAGTACGTCAAGTTGCTAACATATCCATACGCATTAGAATTGTTGTAGAGCTTCGTCAGCTGGTTAATGGTGTAATTTCTATAGGAAGCGGACAACTGGAAACCCATATCTCGATAAAGGCTATCCGCCTCCGAGTTGTTGAAATAGTGACCATTAACGACGATTGGGTGTCCGAAAACAGCGTCTTTTCCAGAATATGTGAGATTCGCTGCGTGAGTGATGTTGTTGTAAGTTGCCTCAAACTTGCCAAAATTTAAGCCAAGAGCAGCAGTAGTAACACTGAGAAGTTTGCCATCCTTCTTAATCCACAGAGTTCCGTTTGCCTCCAGGTTTCGCTCCCACGTTGCTCTAGGTGTGGACATTACCGCTATCACATCATACTTGTTATCGTCTTCAGTTTGCAAGCGTTCTGCTATCAACTGATATTTAGTGAGCTTAGGGTCTGTGCGTGTCATTGAAACACTGAAGGAAGATGGGCCAGAAAATGGGAAGTACGGTGACTCGTAGTCACGGTAAGCCAAGGGCACAGACAGCTGACTGCAGAATGTAAGTCCGAGTACACGTGTCAAATTCAGGCAAGGTGCAGGCTGTTGGAAACACAAAACTAGATTTTAATCATGTAATGAAACAGTAAAAGGGAAGAATAAAAAACCTTTTAGTGCATCTGAACGATTTCAGGAATTTGCTATTTCGAATTGTTTAGGGCGAAATTTTTTCCTTAAATCCAACAACAATAAATAATTCTTTAAGTGTGCTGGATTGAGCTTTAATTCTTGATCACACAGTTTGTTCCTATCCCATCTCATGAGACAGTTTCCTCCTAACGGCTGTAATTCCGCTTTGATTCAAAGCATGTCTGCATCGTCTCAAATAAAGGTAAAGATGCATTAGCCCTGTCCTTAACTGCTCACCTCAATCCTCCTCGGTGTTCCGTCAATAGCTATTTTCTCGTTGTTGAGAGTAACGAAAAGCGATGACCTACAAGAAAATTAAGAAATACTTAACATATAGCACCACAATCGTCACCAAGTAAGATTGCGTTTCCTACCACGATGACTGCATCACAAAACGGAGAAGCACTTGAAAGTTTATCATTAGAATTAATAAAGTTTCCACGATCTGTTTAGCCACAATCTCACTTAACCTAGATATCGTTTCGAAAAAGTGAAATAACGAAAAGAAAATTTTAGTTTTGATAATATTCTTAATAATAATATTAATAATAATAGGCTTTACTTACGATACGTTGACAAACTGAATAGGCTCCTCTGGGACACCCAATTCAAACTTCAAGATTTCTCCTTGAGCATAGGATGCATTTCCCTTGAGATGTGTTACCGTGTACAAAGAGGAATTGACAAGAACGCCAGCTTCAGCATACACTGCACTCACTCCGATACGACCACTCACGTCCACAATAGCACTGAAAAATAAAAACGCCATCGACAAGTGAGACATGCTTAAGGAAAGAAGACTGCATAATGGCAGTACTACCGTAAGGCTGAGGTAGAGTGGCTTCTACTCCCAGGTCGGATGAGCAATTCCTTTTTATCACTCCCTCATTCTTATGCTTCCCTTCGTTGTTAACTATGACAACATGGGAGAAAATCCGAAAAATATATATATATAGCTTAGATGATACCACATCTGTGGCATCATTCGGGGTAGCTTAGTGCTGACACCTCCTTCCTGGCATCAGCACTGCACTGGTGAGGCCCAGAAGGCTGAACCAGTACAGTCTGCAGTTATATATATATATATATATATATATATATATATATATATATATATATATATATATATAACTAACTGCAGACAGTACTGTTTCGGCCTTCTGGGCCTCATCAGTGCAGTGCTGATGCTAGAATGGAGGTAAGGCTATATAGCCACCCCAAGTGATCTCACACATGTGGGATCATCGAAGCCATGCCAGAGTGCTCAAACTAGATAAACTAGTGAGCATGCATAATGCTAGCAGCAATGACTCATCCTAGTAGGGTGCTCAATTTGGACATGAAAGCAAAGCTTTGTATAAAGCTTATATATACAAAGCTTTGTATATATAATGTATATATATATAATGTATGTATTAGTATATAAACGATAGTCACATGAATATTCTTTCATTAAACCCCTGAAGAGTGAAGCGATTCACGAAACAGGCTTGTCGGGAAATGTAGTTACGTCCTTTTTTCCTCTCATAATATTTATTCTGCTCTGCTTCAACGTATTGAGCACTGTTCCACGCGAAAATCGACTCGCCAACTTCCTATATAATGTATGTATATATAAATATATATATATATATATATATATATAGCACTGCACTGATGAGGCCCAGAAGGCCGAAACAGTACTGTCTGCAATTATATATAAATGTATATATCTATACGTAAATACAATAAACTAAGGTCAACTCTTTGGCTGTTTACCAGGCCGATCCTAAGTTTATCTTCTGTGCACCAAAACGCTTTCGGTAATCAAAAATAAACACATCTACTTTTAAACTCCAATCGTCGTAACAGAAACATTAAACTCTGTCCTAAATTATTTTACCTGGGTTTGACATGGCCACGTATATCAAACCGCATCTTTCCCCAGAACATGTTCCTGATGTCAAACTTTCCGGCGAGTTCTACAGAGGCCACTGTGGTTCCCTTGGCACTCATTTTAAGCGGCAGACCGAGGATGGTAGGGACTGTAGTCTCAGCGTCCAAGAACATCATGCTTTTACTGAAGCTCTTTTTGCCACCCTTGGCTGAAGCAATTAATATGTCGATCACGTTGATTATGTCTACTTCGTCATTTAACCAGCTGATGTCGTCAAAGCTGAGAAGTCTCAATTCGTTACCAAACATCTTCACAGAAACAGCCCCAGAAGGATGATGCTTACGGTTATCCATCTACAAACACGTAACGAAATATGAATCAGTTGAGATGAAAAATCCAAAGTTTGATCAGGCTTTAGACAAGATGATGGGTGACAAAGCATTACAAAAAGTGGTCGATGTTATTGGCACAATTTTATTTGCACTACTACGCAGTAATTGAAAAAAAGAAAACTGAACTGGGTATATGGACTTAAGCCTTTAAACCCTTGGAGTGACCACATTACTTCTCATAAATTGATAACAAAAAACACGAACTTACCAAACGGTGCAATTTGTTTAAGTTATGTTCCATCTTGTGTAAGTCCTCGTTCAAGCTCCACTTTTGTTTGTGAGTCTTTACAGTTCTCTCTTCCTTATCCCTCTCCTCGTGGGGCTTCAGGTTGAACATCTGCATAATGCGGTCATCAGGGAAATAGCCGTCTTCTCCGAAAAACAGCTCGATAAGAATCTCAAACCCTTCGAAACGTGCACCTGCCTCCAGGACATTGATGGATGCACCAAGGACGTCGACGGTGACGTTCACCATGGCGCTGCGTGGGAAGAAACTGGTAGGGTGGTAAATAAGGTGGCTCTGAGCCGATCCACCGAACCTCAGGACATCTGTTAAATATAACCACAAGAGACTTGAAATTATGTTTAGTTAGCAGAGTTTTGAGAACCTTTATCTTTATACAGCTGTAACGCCTGAGAACGTGTTAGTTTGGAGTATTTGGCATTGGAACAACTTCTATTAAACCTTTAACTCCTGAGAGTGATAAGCATCTAATTTCTCCTCACAGTATCACCCCTAAATCAAACATTAACTCCATGAGAATAAGGGACATGATCAGAAACTCAAGAAGCTCTCGATTGTTAGACAAATTATCTTTGCAAGCTCCATAGAAAACGTATAAAGAATATGGAGAACATGCATACCAATATTGGGGTGTTAAGGATTTATCCGATTGATATCTATCTTTACTTTCGTCAATTATCTGCTTGATTTTCTAGAGAGAAATTCTGTCTTCTTCACACATGCAAAATGATCTTACCGCTGTAAAATGAACCTTCCCAGGCACGTGAAAACCTTAGCCTATTCAAGTTGAACTCTCGAAGCCTCATTCCATTGAGGGCGTCTTTCATTATTTCAGCTTGAGGGAGACCATGAACTGGCTCAGTGGAATCCATGGCGTTAGTCATGTGGGACCAAACAAAAGAACCAACTTGATTGTTCACTTCATGCTTTAGGATTTCGGCGATGCTCCTGAACACCTCTGGACTCGGGCACTTCGTGAGGGCAAGATACGCTGCGATACGGATCTCGACATCCACATTAAACTCTTCATAGATCTGCAAGACCTGGTCTGTCATCTGCTTACTACAAGGCAAGCGACGCAGGGCCTCAAGAGCTGCGATGCTCATGTTCACGGGTGCTTCTAAGTTCCAGGCACATTTGAGCAAGACATTTTCGGCGTTTAAAGGTCGACCGGCGTTTCCTATAGCTTTCAGGGTGATGATAAAGTTTTCAAAATCTTCGGGTGTTTGGCCCTTGCATTCTTGACCCAGACGGGACAGGAAGAAGTTTTCAGTCTTTGTGATGGGGTTTTCTCGATCCTATAAGGAAAATTAAAATTGGTTATGTCAGAACTCTTTCATCAAAGCTTTTCGATAGTAATCATAATAATAATAATAATAATAATAGTAATAGTTGTAATCATCATCATAATCATAATAATAATAAATGCTACTGAATACGCGCTTTTAAGTAAAATGTTTCAATAACATTTAAGTCTCAGTAAAGTTTAAATGTATAAAGCAAACATAAGGACAACCAAAGCTAAAAAAAGAAACCAACTTAATATAAGTATTGCGCATACGTTAATCTAGGAGTGCACATTTTGAGGGATGCTTTAAAACTCAACTGAGACCCTTTAATCCCCATGATCCATTTAATAATTCTCCCAACTTACTGCTATACTTTTCCTAGTAAATTAAACCGGAGAAGATGGTCTTTTTCCAAAATAACGCCCCTTAGCTGATAAGCTGGTCTGTCATCATAAACTGTTTACATGATAACTTATTGAAATTGCTCGGAGAATTTGCGTATAAATCTTCTAACCCTTTAACTCCCAGAAGTGATAAGCATCTAACTTCTCCCTAAGATATCCTTACGTTATCCAGCTAACAGGTAGTGAGAATACTCGAACATATCAAATAGAAGTTGTTGTCTTGGTCTAACACCAAATTCTGGCAATTGGTTTAAAAGGAAATATGTAGTGGCTGGAGGGGAGGATTGACTATTATATCTGGGAATTAAAGGGTTAAAATCAGAATGGTACAGTACCACAACCTTTACCTGATCATTACAATCCTGCGGCTTGCTCTCGCAAACTTTGTGAATGAGCGTTCCAAGAGTCAACATGGCAGTTCTTCCAGGGTTCTCCTCACACAGCTCTAGCACGTGCTCAATTGTTTCCTTTGTGGGATTTGCTGCCATAGCCAATCCCGCCAGAAACATGTTACCACGCTCATGGTTGACCAGCTTGTTCCTGATGGCATTACTCATGACCTTTGCGCATCCTCCTGTACCACAGTGAGGCAGAGCATCGTAGAAGTATTCACTGAAAGAAAAAAAAAGGTCACGTCAGTAAATGAAATTGTCATGTTTTTTCTCAGTAACTGAAGCTTCGACTGACAAAAATGAAAAAGCCACTGTCTTGTAGTCTCGCATCAAGCTGAAAGTGATCATGCTGTAGTTTGTCACATTACAAAAGAAAACTTAAGCCTGCAAGTCAAGTCCTCTGAATATGGAGAATATTCAATTAAAAATTTATTGAGATTTGATAACGGCTGCCAAAGCCTCTATGAATAAGCTTGGAGTTGTGTGATCACTCAACTACAATTCACTGAAAAGCATTTCCATGTGACATTTCTTTATCTAACGATGCTGCCGAAACTTCAAGATCAAGCCAATGGACCGTATTTCCCCGTAGCGAAGAAGCAAATACACTTACTGCATTTTAGGATCTTCCTCGTTGTGGATTTTCTGCCACAAAGTTTCCATGGCTGGCGTGCTAAGCTTGCGGATGCTGAAAACAAGGCTAGAGAAGTGCTGGGCCGACTCAGGTTTTGTGGAGTTTTTTGACTCCTTGCTAAGGCGGCTTGCCAAGTAAAAGGCATCAGTAATAGCTTCTTGGTTAGACTGTGGCTGAGCATGCGCATACTTCAGTGACACAGGGCGAAGTCCCTCTAAAATGTAATGAAATCAATTTTGTTTAGAAAGCAAAACCTGACGTCCAATTTTAAGGCACAAGTTAAACTTTTCACATTTATGTTTTGTAAACGTGATTGAGAGCTTAAGATAGGAGACTGTTACAATTAGCTTTTGTTTTCTCTTTTGGAACGCTACTCTTGAAGTTGCATTATTTTAAGTATTTGATTCTTCACCATGTGTGTTGCCATTTAAACGAAGTCTGCTCGTCTAATAATGGCTTTGAATAAAGGAAAAAGGAAAACTTCATCGCAACAATCACGATTTCATGCATCTGTCTATCACATCTACTTCATGTTTACAAACTTCTAACGTAAAATCCGTGCATGAACTTAGGATTGCTTACTAATTACAGAGCTGGAAAACAGAGAGTACAAAAATCAAAATAAACCACCTACCGAGAGGTACGTTAGCTTCAGATGCGGGAAGGATAGACTGCAATTCCAAAACCTGTCTATAAGGGAAAGAAAATATATCAGCTCTCGAAAATTCTTTTTATTTATTTTGGAGAAGAAGGATTTTTTATAGAGTACAAGTAATCAGAAGCTATGAGATGAAAAATTGACTATTCTTGTCAATCGTACATTTTGAAGTACATGCACAAATTGGGAATAGCTTTACATTTCAGATAAAACAAAACGAGTCCATTGTACCTTAAGTATTTTCGTATCACAAAAAATATCTCCTACCTTGTCCTGGTAATTGCTCCAGAAGCGTTTTTGTAACCACCAGAGAATGGACGGAAAAGATGTTCCTCTTCACACACTACCCTCTGGGTGCGTTTCTTAGCGGTCAGGTACAGCTTGCATGTACTGTTTGAATGCAGTAAGCTGATGGGCTGAAAACAAAGGAGATGGTTATGCTACGTCGAAGAAAGGGTATTTAATACATGGCTAAACCATAAGCGTCTCTAAGTTTCCTTAAATATTGCGTGACTATAACGGTAAGAGACACTCTACGTCGTACGGTATTCCTTCGGTTGTTATGCAATCCATATCACACTTTCATCGTCATTTTGCCAATATGCTCACGTAACTGAGAAACGATCGTGACTATACTCTAATTATGATTATATTTATTGTAACGTAAAATTGTCCCTCTTTTAATCATGATCTGAATTTGAACTTAACAATCCCTTCTGACTTTCGAGATTGCGCTTGTCTCTAAGTGCCTTAAATTCTACTTGACCTCTTGAAATCAATGACAGAAGAACCTCTCTGTTTACCTTTTCTTCGTAAGAATGGACGTGAATGCCGAAGTCGGTCTGTGCACGATCTGTGCACTCAGTAAGATTGCGTGTCTTGTGCACGACTTTCGGGCGTCTGCTCAGATGCCGAGATTTAATCTCGTAGCGCACCTTGCACTTACCAACGACATCGTCCTAAAATACAAGACAAAGAACTGAAAAGGTTAATCTCCCTTATACATACAGTTTAATCAGAAGGGAAGCCTTGGGGACAATATGTCTCAAGGACAACAGGGCCCCTTTCACAAGATGCACCATGACGTCCTCTAGGCTTTTAGGCCAACTAAGAAACTTTCATTCGGGAAGTCGATATTTTCAAACAACATTATCGATTCAACGAAAGTACAAGAGGAGCAACCAAAGGATAAATAATCAGCCAAACACATACAAAGATAGTAAAAAAATTTGACAATAAAGATGTGGTAGGATCATCCTCTACAAATGCACCAATAATCTATCTATTCAACTCTCGTGAGTGATCAATATAGAATTTCTCATCACCACATGAATACAATATCAAGCAGGCAAGTGATGAGAATTAGGAAGAATGTAATTCAAGAGATCAATATTTGATCCAAAACCTAATTCTCCGAATAAAAGTCATAACAATTGTATGGCAGACAGTAAGGAGAATAACTAATGAGATTTTGGTGATGCAAGGACTCAACTTAGGATTTATTTCTTTAATGGTGTGCAGTTTCGTGTAAAAGCTTACACCCCATTCAAACTGACATAATTCACCGTTGAAAGTTTAACTTTTCAAATATTTGGGAGAAACACGGAAAAGTAGATTTAGTCAGATTCGATTCCAGCGTGACTTGTTTGTAAGAATCAGCATAATGAAGATCTTACCTCCTCTAAGGTGGCATGGTCGTCAACAAACTGCACCTGAAATGCACTGAGGATACCTCTCTTGATGTTCAAGACGTGAGAGGGCTCCTCTGGATGGGCAAGGATCTTTGTGATGCGTCCCGCATCCATTCTGAAAACAAGGTCTTGAGCTTGAAGCTCTTCAGCAAAAGCTGTTGATCCCTGGGATATCTGATAATCCAAGGGACCTGGGTTCTTGCTCTGGGCTTCCCAGAGCTCAACTGTGTCGATCTGGAAAATAAACAGGTTTGACAAGATTTTAACCTCAAGCAGGAACTTGTTTTTTTGGCTGTAATAAGTGGGCAAAGTGGATTTCAACTTTAGATCCCTGTATTTTGTTAAAAGTAAGAGATAAGTTGTCGTAAGCAAACTAACCCTGGAATACATTAGTCCTTGAATTTTGATTTTTTTCCAAAACCAACGCCCCCGCCCCCGTCCCACCCACCTTGGAAAAAAATTTTTTCTGGATGCTCCAGTATGTTGCCAAAAAATATTTTTTTTGCTATTTTCAACGCGCGAAGAAAGCGTCTGATAATATGAGTCAAGTCCACAAATTACAATGCAAACTTTATGACAATTAATCACCAAAGGAAAACGTGAGGAATTCGTCGAAGAGGCGGTCTGGCACGCAAGATGGTAAATATGAGGGAATTTTGGGGGTACAAAGTGCACTCTTAAAAAGGTTTTTTCCCAATTTTCTCGCGTTTCAGCGTCGTTGAGTGGGAGGTGACGGTACGCTGATATACAGCTGTTTCGTCGGGCAATTGATTGGTCACAGTTTGAGAAGGAAATAAAAAACCTTATCCTAAACCAACAAAAGAAGCACATGACTACTCGGGTCTCAAGTGTGAGGAATGTTTTTTTAACATATTGCTCGCCAACTTTCATGAGATTTCCGCTTTGCTTGTAATGAACTATTTCAAGACTTGAAAACCTTCGAGGTGGTCATTGGTTACTTAAGAATATGGATTACACAGTTCTTGTTTAGTCTTTCAGCAACAAGTTTCGTGCTGCAGTTTAGTGGAATCTACATTTCTTTGCCTAGGCGCTTTTCCAAGGTCAAAATTCTTACGGGAAGCGATATGTTTGTGGAAGGTCCGATTGCATACAGGATATGACTTAAAATTGGATATCACCCCCAACTGAACATTGAACCTTGAAGAAATCAGAGACAAATGAGCATTATAATTATCTTTTCTTCAAAACGCCGGATGTCTAAGCTAAGCATAAGTTTTCTGCAATTGTACGATCAGTGAATGTTGAAATCGATTCCTGTCAACCACATCTTTTCATCACATAATGCTGCACGTTTCCGATACGGGGAATTTTAGTACTCGATGCATTTTCAGTCTGAAGGTAACGGTAAATAAGAAAAAAACACTCGAGTCTATCTAATGGCTACAGAAATCCTCTAGGGTATTTCCAGATCGAAATATTCAATGCGTAGACAAGTTTATGCGACATAAAAAGTAAGATTCTAGTAGGTTCTCAATTCTCTCGCGCGCTTTCTCACGCGCAGTCTTTCAAAACCAGCTAAAAATAATCTTGTGAAACTCGACTTTGGACCGGTTAGCCCGGTTTTCATTAACATGATTCCTGCACCTCTGACCTCATCATGGATAGACTGTCTCAATTTTCGTCTTCTATTACAAGCAAATAACTTTTACCAATTTAACTGAAGTGAAAACGCCATTTACTACCCTATTTTAGACTGGCCGTGGACACACACTAGCAATCGAAAAAAAATTTAGCCATCGCCAATTCTCTTCATTAAATGATGCCATGTTTTGTAAAACAATAGCTCCGAAGAATTAAAATCCATAGATTATCCACTAGGCTTCTGCATACCGCCAGGTTGAGGTAAATTAACCATTCAGACAATGTATCAGTAACACTAAATAACTTGAAACGTTACGTAATAAGGAAAGGGAAATGCTATAAGAGAAGGGATGCCAAAATTTGCACATTGAAACGACAGAATCAATATTCAATTTTCATCCTCGTAGGGTGGGATGGGGGTGGGGAAGCTTGACGCACTACAAGAGGCAAAATAAATTGTGCGAAGCAAGAGTCGAGGGAAAAAAGGATAGTCGTTTTTATACCTAATCTCCAAGAAAGTATTCATTTTGTAGACCAATAAGCTGATTAGCAACATCACGTCTTATGAAAACACGCAGATTCCCTTCGCTACGTCTCTTTGTATCTTGTAAAGTCCGAAACATTTGCCCCAGGAATAACCGAGCACGTAGAATAACACGAAATGTTTGGGAAAGCGCTGCGGCTAGTTAACATTTTATATCATCAAAGAAAGCGATTTTGCCAGCATAGGTCAAAACTTTTACGAAGTTATGAGAACTGAGAACCTCATTAGTCAAAAGGAATGAGTCTAACAGTGGATTAGAAGGTGAGATGAGACCGGAAAGAGGGGCTACTATAGGATTGGATAAAATTTATATCCAATAACCAAGGAAAGCAGCATTTCACACGAAACCAAAATCACTTCGCAAATTATTCTAAAACTGACGATTGACTACAAAGATTGCTTTCTTCGATTATGGTGGTCTTATCAAGGTTGACTCGTTTTCATAAAGAGCTATCTTCCGAAACAAAAACAACCTCGTGATTGAAGAGCAAATATACCCCTATCAATCACCAAGCATCGAGTTTCGAGGGTCTATAAAAAAAAACTTACCTTCAAGACATGCTGACATGGTGCAACAGACTTGACGACACATCGTGCGCGGATTTTCAACCCTGAGCGGGCAGAGGACGCGCCTGTAACACTACTTATTGTCTCTCCTTCATAGTTGTAATGAAATTCCTTTAAATGGTGAAATCTGTTCGACCCTTTGTAAAAGAGAAGCAGAAAGAAAGGTCAATCAATCTAGAAAGAGAGCAAAACATGTAACACAACACACGTGCCCCGTGACAGTTGCCACTGTCCCACGCGTGCTTCCAGCGTGCTGCAAGCCAATCAAACCCCATGCATTCTGTGGAATTGATTGTCAACAAGTCCGTCGGAGATTCGATGTCATTTCCGGAATTTTTTTTTTTCCACCGCGAGAGTCCCATGACTCAGAATTATGCAAGGGGAAAACGCAAGGTTGACAAA